>NC_053166.1:67847709-68147709 GCF_016835505.1 Polypterus senegalus
TCACTACCATGGCAATTGTAATCACGTCAATCATCCAAAATGCGTTGCAGAAACAACTACAAAACAAAAAGTAAAAATAAAATTTTGTCAATTGAATTGAAACTAAAATGATCGGAATCCTGATAATAAAAACCCTAAAGAGATCAAAATAAATGTAAAAAATGCATGTATTTCACAGGGCTCCATGTATTGATTCAGGTCTTAAATATGAATTAGCCTTCTGTTTCTACTGCCTTAGTATTTCACTTGGGTTTTGGAACTTTTCTTTGTTTCATTCCATGAGTTAATTACCATGCCCTATAACTAATGTGTTTGCTGATCTGTGCACTGACCTTTTGCTAGTTGAGCATGCTTCCATTTCCTCCAGGTGTCATTTCAATATTATAAAATTCATATTTAAGCAACACCCTGTCCAGTGTCAGTTCCCGCCTTGCTGTTTTGCTAGGCACATCAAGTCCCAACAGCCTAACAAAGAATGCGCCATACAAAGGGCAGCAAAATGTGTTTGAAGCAAGTGAGCAATGATTTTTGACCGGCCTAAATGAAATAGTTTAGACACAAAGAAACTTATTAACTATCAGCAAGGCAATACATCAAATGAGAATTTTATTACATTTTAAACCATTGGCTGCAGACTTGGAATGAGAGGCCCAGACTTTAGTGTAGTGACTCTTTGTCATAGTGACCTCTCTGAGGACGTAAAACGTGAAATGGCTTGTTATTACATTGAAGACATACTTCATGAAGCCATTATGCAGGGTTGAGACAAAGGATCGAAAAAACGGCAACAGCCTCACTGTACTTCATTCTTGGTTTTTCCAACCCCTCTAAAATCCCTTGATGATATACAAAAAAAAAAAACAAGACAGCTAATTAATGTTTTTACTGTTGTAATAAGATACAAAGCAAGACAACATACAATGCACATCCAACCAAACTATCCCCACACACCCCAAAAAACCATTAACACAAATCCCTAGGAGTCTGTTGTTTAATTAATGTCTTACAATAGGCCCACAGAAACAGAAAGTTCAGTGAAAACAATAAAAAAAGTCCAGTTTAGTACGTAACGATTGTAAACGTAATATGCAAAAGAGCCAGCAAAGCAGGTGAAACCCTTTGTAACCCTCACTATCCCCGACATGATAAACTGGTACTGCCTCACCGGGATTTTTGGGAAACTCCTGTTCACCACAATTTAAAAATGATCCTTCTCCAACTGCTCCAGCTGTACACTGAATGTGGCCCATGAGGTGTCCACCTTTCCAAATACAAATCTCTCAAAATGATGATCTTTTGTCAGCTCAGGAAGTTGCTGACAATACCTTTGTTTTCAAATGAATGTGTGATGTTGAAAAGAGTCTTTATAACTGTCTTTCTTTCTTCTTCTTGTAGCTATGTAGTCCTTTTTAAGAGCTTCTGGTGGAGCCAAAGCCAGTGTCTGTGGCAAGCCCTAACTTCCACACATGAATCATCATGGCAAAGGGCCCCTGTTAAGTACTGCCCCATAAACAAAATGACAGCACAGGTAACAAAAAAAAATCCACTATGTGGCAGTACTAAAATTAGTATAACAACACATAACAGAATGTATTCATACTTTGTGGACACTGGCCCGGACACACACACAGACGGACATCATCAGTTCACCACACACTGTTTATTTACACTATTTACACAGTTCAATTACGTGCACCACAGACCCCACTGCCTCTTGCACCGATTCCCCAAAGTCCAGGCCTCACAGTTCCAATGCCTTTCTCCTGGCCGCCTCCAGTCCTCTCTCCAGCTCTGTCCACTTCCATCCGACATCCACCATCGACTGAAGGGAGGCGGCCCCTTAAATAGGAACCCGGATGGGCTCCAGCTGCTTCCCGGCATTCCTCCGTAGCCACGCCCCAGTGTGGCGGAAGTGCCGGCTGCGCACCCGGAAGCTGTCCGGGTGTCCCCTGTCGTCTTCCCCCCAGCACTTCCTGGTGTGGCAGAAGTGCTGGACTCCAGGTATATCCAGGCACCAGGGCGCCGCCTGGCGGTGGCCACGGGTCCCTACAGGGTTGGGCTTCCAAGCCCTTTACCCGAGGGTCCCCAACATAACCAGGGCGGACGCCCCCTCGTGGTCTGGAGGAGGCACAAGCCCTCCTCCGGTCCTCCTGGGCGTCCCCAGCCGGATGCCACAACTTATATAGTGCAAAAGTACTAAATAGTAAACAATAATATCAACAGAAGTAACATATAAACAAAAACAATAATTCAAGAACAACAAAAATAATAGAGAAAAGGAGCATGTAATTTACCTAGGAAATAAACCCTGGCTGAAACATGAGATTTCATACTACTAGTCTGCTGTCAGGGTTCAATTGAATTTCTTGCTCTAATAGATTCTGGCTCCACCAGGAATTTTATTAGTTTTGGCCTCCTAGAACAACTGAATATTACTAAGATCTCTTTGAAAATCAAATTATGTGGGTTATCCATTGATGGAGGACCTATTGGCAAATGTCTTCTTGGATTTATCACTATAGCACTCCTCCTACACTCTAGCTGGCTATGTTTTGAAGAAATAACATGGTTCCTTCAGAGCCTGTATCGAATTTAATAAAGTAAAACCATCATCAAAAACAGCCACTCCATTAATTTAATCTTGTTAAATTAAGTCATAGGTTAAACTTTCATCATTAAATCAGACTTAGGAAGCACAAATAACCTCAATGGAATTACGGATGCAGATGAATGATAGACTGCTTTTTAAACTTCTACAGCCACCTGATGAACCCTGATTCCACTCCCAACCTCAAGCTTTCTGGACTGTTAAAAAAGGTGATGCTGTATTAGCTTTATACACCCAGCTTGAGAACACATCTGGGGAAATACCAATAATATGTTCCAGGGTCAGATGTGCTGTTTAGAAGTCTTGGGGCTATACATTTAGAGCTTTTTAGCAGCCACAGGCACATGCAATTCTGAGCCCCAAACATATTCTAGCTTTAAAGATCAGTCATCTCCCAGATAGGATGGTGGCCTGTCTTTCACAAGTGCTAGCAGCAGATCATGAGCAATAGAAAGGAGCCCACAGCCATCCTCTGGTATATTGAGCAACAAGTGTCCAACTGTCACTTATCCCCTACTGTCTTTTCAGTGTCTATACCCCAATCCCTTTACTTGTTCTAGCTCCTCCTGTTGGTAGGTTGATACAATATAAGCCTGTTTGATTTTGTTCTGAAAATCGTGAAGGGTCATGTAAGTAGTCAATAGCATCCTCTGTCAGTCACTACCCCTTTCTTCACATTGCAGCATTTATAGGGACAATGTGAGAACTAAAAATAGGAGGTTGATTCTTAAGACAGAACTTTTTGGAAGCTGGAAATGCTATTAAGATGACAGATGCTGTTAGGCAAGTATATGCATTCTTTAGCTTTAATCAAATGCACTCATCTTTCCTAGATTTGAGGAAGTAAATGTTTCAGTACCGACTGTTTCTTCATTAGTTCATGAGATTGTAGTATGCACAGGCTTCCTTAATGGGCATTGAAATGACTTTCTTGACTGGCTCAAGCATACTGTATATATAAAAAAACTCCTTATGATGCACACATGTAGTAAATGCTATGCTCCCTTTCAGCTATCTTTTAACCCATTTGCTATAATAGTTGTGGTATGATTAGTTATAAAAAAACGTTTTTCTGGTATTTTTTTCAAAAACATGTTATGCAATCACATACTGCATCTTTATAATGTATAACTGTTAAAATGTTTCTTTTTTTAATTTTACATAATGGTTCTTTGTATGGTGTTTATAAGCTGTGCCATGCAGTTAGCTGAAAAATCATAAATTTAGTTATGGCATAAGTGCTGGACCAGTCCTTTCTTGTCATTTTTTCTTTCCCTTGAAGATCAGATGCACACAGTGGGGATAACAGCTAATGTTTTCTCTGAGAATTCTACAGCTGAAGCTAATCTCTGTTGTTATCATGCTTGTCTTGTTTATTTGCTTTGTATGAAACACATCCCATTTTTGGAGCAAACCGCTAGAGGATCTAGGCCCTATTTAAAGAGACCCCTGGCCTCTTGCCTGATCTCTCCAGGGAATGAAGCAAATCAGAGATTGGGTAGTGTTCACACAGCATTTACAAATCTAATAGGACATTTTTCTCCCCAAAAATATTCTCATTGTCTATTTCTGTAAACTTGTAATACAAAATGAATGCAAAGCTAAACAGAGATACACTGTTTGCAGTGGGGATCTGGATCTTGATATGTTAATACCGTAATGAATGTTTCTCTTCATTTGGTGCTCATAATCGACTATACTTTTTTCCTTACTTCTCCATTATTGCAGTTCATTAGTTACTACCAGATGGCTTTATCTGCCATGTCCAGGCTATCCTGCTTTGTAACCACATGTCACCAGTGAGAAATAATTCAGGATCTTAATCCCTCCCTATTTTACATTCTCACATCAAGCACTTTAACAGTTGCTTGCTTATTAAAGAGGAAACCTTGATGGTGTAGCCTTTCAATTCAATAAACAGAAAATAATTTGTGTTGCTATTGTGCTCTACATGGCTGTAATAAATGGATCTATAGGCAAAGATTTAAATGAAAATAGCTCCTTCAGGAGGCTCTTTTTTAGGTTAAAGTACCTTACTGATGAGATGAGAACTTCCACAGCAATTGGTTTGGAAAACAGAAAGTTGCCAGGGTTAGGGTTAGGGGTAGGGTTACTGATACTGTACTGTACTGGTAGCCCTTCTAAATATGGTTAAGTCTCCCAAAATGTTGTCATAAGAAACTGAATATAAGGTGTGATCTGTAGGGAGCAGAGCCACATACTCCAGACACAACCTCAAAGACGCAAGTCCTGGGTTTAAATAAAAGGTTAATTACAACAAAATACCTTTAAAGAGATTTCTTGTTGAATTCCATACACAAATACTCTCTTCTCTCTGTCTTCCTTTTGAAACAGAGTGGCTCCTTTTATTCAAGACCCAGGAATACTTCTGATTTTAGGACATTGGATGTAGAAAGCATTTCTGGGTCAGGAGAAAGCCCCATAAAATAGGGTCCACTTATCCTTGCAGCTCCTTCTGCTGCCACCCACAGAACCCAGCAGGGCTGCCACAAGGTATTACAGTTCCCAGCATGCTCTACAGGTGTGCATCTAGTGTGTAAGGAAGTGGAGGCTACAGTCCTCGCAGGTTGTCTTCCCATGTTTTTCCATTACATTGGTCTCCCAGACAGGTTAGGATCTTCAGATACTACGGGTAGGCTTAGGCTTAGGGTTAGGGTCAGGCAACACAAATATCTCAAAATGGCAACAACCATATGCAAAAGAGAACATAAAATAACGTCACCAGAATGCTGATATCTCTCTATTATAAAAAAAAAAATCTTGGGAGATGAGACATGATCTTTTCGGAAGACAATTTGACATCCCACGAGAGGCACTTTAACGTCACGTGAGACAAGGCAGTGAGACATTTAAAACAAGTTCATGGACATCTAACCTAGCAGTTGTTGGAATACTTTTTGGCAGACACACTTCATGTGCTCCTAGCTCTTAAAACAATGACAAGCGACAAGCAGAACACGCAGCTTGCCAGCAGCAGCAAGCCAGCAGATGATCCAACCGCTTCTCCTAAGCATGTGTTCAGCCTCACCATCCCCCCAAAATGAGCGGCAGAGATGCGAAGTGGCAAAAGGACAGCTGCTGTACAGGCTTTTAAATGATCGACGCACAGCGCGACAAGCAGAACACGTAGCTCACCAGAAGCAGCAGCAGCAAGCCTGCAATGATCTGACCACTTCTCCTTATCATGTGTAAAGCCAACCCCCCCTTCACAACGCGAGTGGCAGAGATGCAAAGTGGCAAAAGGACAGCTGCTGCACAGGCTTTTAAATGATTGACACACAGCGCAACAAGCAGAACACGCAGCTCGCCAGCAGCAGCAGCAACAAGCCAGCAGATGATCCAACCGCTTCTCCTTAGTGTATGTTCGGCCGCCCCCCCTTCACAATGCAAGCAGCGTTATACATCCTGGGAGAAAGAGATTTAACCACACCCAGGGCCGGAAATAAAGGACAAGTATTGTTTTTACAAAAGTTTTAAGGTAAAAGTGAAAATAATGCATATGTAACAATTCCCATGAAAATAAAAATCTCTTTAAATTGTATATCCGGTAAACCAAACCTGGGGGGGTGGGGGTTGAGCAAAGCAAGCAAGGGGCAGAGCCCCCTAGTACAGTAATAATGCAAACATTGCAAAACAAGTTAAAACAAAGTTACACAAAAAGCTCAAAAATGAGTACTGCACTAGAATTTTAAAATTCATACTATAACAGAGTAAATTGAAGCAAAAACTCACTGGCAGAGAGGAAGGATAAGTGTAATATCGGAAAATCATTACAGAAAAACCGAAACAATGTATCATGAATTGGGGAAGTGAGGGCAAGCAGCCTTGTGCTTAGGATATTTACAGTATGGTAGAATTAGGCTAATGTTAAGTCAATATTCTCTTCAGTGGTCTGGAGACTTTTATTCCTTGTAATGAAATTGTTCTCAACTCATCTGTGGGCCTTATAAAGTCCCAAGCTTACTGATACTGAGTTGACATATTTTTAAAGCTTATCTTCTCTACAAAACTTCTTACATCTGAAAAAGATTGAAAATTGTAACCTATAACCTCTTCTTCTATATCCCCAGAATTCCAGCTTCTTGCGAACCTTCCTGAGGATTTGCCTGATCATCCTATTGGGAACACTCTTGTTTTGGTGGGCTACTGACCAGCTGGATGCTTCTTCCCTCCAGGATTTCTTGCAGCTCTAAAACATGAAACAATGCTTTTCTGGCCCAATGGTTTATGTGTAGAATTTTCTGAAACATTTGTTGATTGCATGAATACTGAATTCATCTGTAACTAGTGTTGTCATCTAGTAATATATATTTTTTTTGGATGAATGGAGGGATGGATGGAGATCCTTGTTTAGTTAAAAAGGGCTGCTGGTAAATGGAGGTAAAACTAACAGCACATACACTCTTAAAAATAAAGGTGCCAAAGTGGTTCTGCAGAGCAATGCCTTAAGGAAACTGTTTTTGGTTACCAAATGAACCATCTATATGAAGGTTCCAGAAAAAAGCTTTATTTATTTAGAACTGTAACAGGCTCCATAAATAGATGGTAACAGAAAGAGTTTCTAATTTTAAAAGAACTATTGCTGCATGCAATCACATAGGCTAAGTTCAAGTCTTTCTTGATCTGTTAGTACCCTGCTAGGCCTACTATAATTTAAAGATTTCTGTTTGGTCCGCATATTAGGAACTTTTTCAAAGCTCAAAGAACCAATTTCATACATAAAGAACCCCTCTCAGAATGAAATGTTTATCTGCCAAAGATCCACACAACTCAGTAAAGTGCCATTACAGAACTGTTACTATTTTGAGAGTGCAAAGTGGTTCATCATTCAGCCAATTTCTTGATTAATTTTTAAGTTGTTACAGTAATAAACCTAGCAGTATTTTCTACTATGGAACAGAGCTCTATAACTGCAATTTTTAATAAGGATTACTGCTATGACTAATTAGTACAGTTAAATTGGCCCTGTGCAGAAGTCATTATAGGCATTACAAAGCCACCTGACACCCTTTCTGAGCAAACTCATCTACTTACCCTTCCATTTCTATTACGAAATGACAAACCATAAAGTCTAAGTGCTTAAAAGGCCATTTTCTTAGTTTCATAGGTGACAACCCCATCCTGGAGGCAGAACCATAATTGTCTCTGTTTTTATTTCAGTATGCTAACCCTTATTCTTCAGAAATTGTATATTTATAGCTAGTAGTGAAGAAGGACACGAAACAATGAAGAGGTTAAAACATTTTGGATCCACATTTTTGGTTTTCTTATGTTCTCAAGGCCTGATTAAATGCATGTGTACTGTGCATGAGACCTTATTACTAGCTAGTTGTGCCACTCCAGGGGGTGCCCTCATTTTTTTAATCGCATGTCTCAAGAAGAGCAGTGAGCACTTACCAAATTGATTGGTACTTCTGGGCATGCTATTATGGTTTTAAAATGACTTCTAGCCCTTCTAGCTACAATACTCTGTTCAATCTGTTCAAACTCTAATTGGCAATGTACATGTTGTAACAGTTCAGATAACCTGGATTTAGCTTCCACTGCAGGCATTTTGGGTAAATACATTTGTGCATTACTGTAATGTTGTGGGCAGCAAGGACTTTCAATTCAACTTTCACACAGCTTTTAAGCATTGGAGCATGGCTTATTTATACACTTTGACTAGTATAACAGTCACAGAGGAAGGGTGGTGTTGTCACCACCCTCTGACTTCAGGTCAGTGCCTCAACACCACTGCTTGACTCAGCCTTCTACATAATATAAATGCATATGCTGTGTGCTCAAACAAATCAATTTCCAGGGTAAATATTTAACAACTGGAAGGTTAAAATCTATATAACCAGCACTATCTGGAATCTCTAAATGAAATATTCCAAGACGGTCAGTGCATACAGTCAAAGCTGTTGATCTTTCTTGAATTTTTTATGGGCTTTTATTTGTGAGCAATAACTCAAATCGTTACAATCATGTTACGTAGTAGTATTGATGGCAGACATTTGGCCTATTCACTGATGTAGAGAAAAATGATTTTAGGCCTATGAATACTATAAGATGATGACCAAGTAATTGTGAAGTAATCATGCTGAATTTGTTGGCACGCTTAAAAATCTACACACAATGGACCAGATTTCCTAAATGTTGGCCACAGATCAATTGCTGAAGACAAAACAAGAATCACTTAAAGAAAAGGGGAATTAGGGTTGCTTGCCTTCCATTCTGAGTCCGAATATAACATTCATTTGTAGCAGGTATTCTGGGGATGTAAATTATAAAATTACACATGCACTTTCAAATTTCCATGTACAGTAATTCTTAAGGGTGGCACATGAATGTTAATGGGGCCACATGTATCTATCATCCTGGATTCAAATGCCATGCCTGGTTGTTGTGTTGATATATTTTGTACCTTCCATACTGTGCCTGTGTGAACTTCCTCTGGGCACCCTGATCTTGCTCTTACAACACCTAAGACAAATTGTCAATCTGTAAATTGAGTGTGTGCATTAGTAGGCTCATTTTGCCCAGGGCCATCTTGCCTCCAAAACTGCTAGGATTGGCTCCAGAATCCTGCAACCCTGAACTGAATTAAGCAGGTCTGAAGATTTTACGTTAGGCCACAGAATTATTAAAAGTGATAGTGCAGCACTAAAAGGTATTTGCATGCATTCTTACTACTTTTAAGAAAGGCGGTCTTGGATTCATGGGTGCAGAATTTTTAAAAAGATTTAAAATGTATATGCACTGCTGTGATCCCTAATTTGGGAAATAGAAGGGAGACAGGATGAAGCAACTAGAAGTATTCTTCTATTCTGTATTTGATGTTTCTCAATATAAACTTACTGAATAAATGGCAGGTCATTTTGTAATGGTTTGTCTAGCAATAAAATTGAATCCCAGTTGGGTTGTTCTCATTATTTTACATGCAACAATTTTGCTGTGTACCTACAATATATATAACATACAGTATTTTGCTTGATATAAATAATATTCAGCAATAAACCACCAGCTCTACTGGGGTCATAATCATTTTTCTTTATGTATTCGTATTCTTGTCATAGTCCTTATACTGTTGTGGTAAAATTCAAATTAACATTGTGTTACTTTGCAGAAACTCGGAAAACTGGAAAGTTATCTGTTGTTTATTTGCAAAGTCATGCTAATGTGCCCTGCTTAACACATTCAGCACATATTGCTTTATGCCTCAAGTTTTTTTTAAAGCCGAAATATCATCTGCAGGATACCAGAGGGTTATACTTTGCTTTTCTGTTGCATTATTGTTTCCTAAAATGTCTTTATGCTTTACTTACATCATTCATCATCTTATCAAGCAGTTGTTATTATACATTCTTCTGTAATCAGGAAAAACAAAAACAGATGCTTTTAAAAATATTAAAATAAATATTTTTTTCAAAATGTTTTTGTGTCTTCTGTAAAGATATAAGCAGTTCACGTTTTTCATTCATGTTTTTCCCCGTGTAATATGCAGTCATGTCCTACACTGGTTAATTAGGCTGCCTCACAGATCTATCTTCTTGGATTTAAATCCAACACCCATTCATTGTTCTCCTCCATGTCTGTGTGGTCTTTCACCAGGAGTTTGGGTTTACTTTTCACATTCTCAAAGTTATGCACATAAGAGTGTTGAACACACTAGCAAAAATACAGTGAAGACATGGCAAAAATATATAATCTCCAAACAGACGTTGACCAAGTAATTTGGAACTAGCAATCTGGATCTGTTAGGACACAGCAATTACAGTTTTATGGGCCACAGAGTGAAAACATTTTCATAGTAAACTCAAATTCATGTTTTTTCATTTTAAGCATCTCCTCTGAAAAAAGGACCAGGAAAACAGGCATGAAACCTACAGTACCTACTAAAATATACAGTTATTCTTGTTTATTGTCATTTCATTCCTATTTATCATTTAAATGAATGATCGCCCTGTTTATGTTGTGATCACCAGCTTAAAGGTCCGACAATTGGCAGTAGATTCATGACAATGAGACATCTCTGTTTAACACCCTTTGCAGAACCTGATGTGTTTTAATTCACCAAATAATCATACCATCTATTCACTTGGCCACAAGAATTTTGCTTTCTGAACACTTTTGGAGTGTAACCTATCACGTAATTACCTATTTTAGTGATTTCTTCTACTATTATAAGTATACATACACAGTATAACAACTACAACTGGAACATCTGTTGTGTTGTATAAGTAGTGGCACTGCTACTAAGACTGCTGCTTGGGTATACCAAGTACTGTTGTTTCATTTGCGAAAGGGGCAGCCGTGCTGAAGTTTGTCCTTACATTAACCTCTTGTTGACCCAACAAAGATACTTTTGTCTCCTCTTCATTAAAACTTGGGCTGATAAAAACTTTCATGAAAGTAATGAACAAGAAAGTAAAAGAAGTTGAAGAATGTTGGTATTTTTAGACAGATATTTCAATGAATAACTGATGATAAGATTAAGGAAGGATGTTTTTGTTGGTCCACAAACCAGACATGTCCTCAATGACAAGCTGTTCAATATTCTGCTATTGGGGTGAGAGAAAATCCCATGGAAGGCATTCAAGAATGATATTAAGAGTTTTCTTGCCAACTACAGAGCACCAAACTATGTCTGGTTGGATGACAACATTCTTCAAGCATACAACAACCATACAGTGTAAAATGTTACTAAAGATTCATTTTTTCATATTTGGTCTTCTTATCTACTAACTTTGGTGCATCAGTGATGATCAGTGACGAAATTATATGATTGGCAAGTGGTATTAGGGCAAGTGGAATCCATAGGTGCTGGCCGGCTATTGTTGGATGCTGAAATGAGAAAAATCAGATGTTGAGTACAAATGAAAATCAGCAGCAAATTAGTTTTAGCACAATTGGACAAATGCAATGTGTCGGCATCATGCTGAATTAAATATAAGTGAATTCCAAATTAGTAGTTGATACAGTTGATCTGAAAATATATTTGTGTTATTTCAAGAAGTAAAACCTTTGAAAAAATGTGTTGTCCAGTGAATTACTTATGCACATATGTATTGGATTTTATTAACAAATAAAATAATACATAATATATGAATCAATTATATTTAAGTATTAATGCATCCAAATTAATGAAATGTTGTGACTGTTTTCTATGAGGTAAGCAGCAGGAGGCTCAATCTATGGGTTTTCAAAACCTCAAGATGGCACGTCGTGCAAAACAAAAATTCTGAATTTTTTTCAGATAAAAAATAGCTACGAAGATAAAAAAGCGTTAAAATTATTTTAAGGAGGCTCTTTAATACAGATATTAAAAAAAGCTATGTCTCCCTTGTATCTTTATAGATACAACTTCAACACGCTGTCGCTAAATACTCGCAGAAAAATCCACAAGTTAATAGACACGCTGTCACTAGATACTCGCAGGCAAATCCACAACTTCATAGAGACTCTGCCGAAAACGAAAGAATGCAAGAAAGCAGGAAAGAAAGAAAGCAAGGTAAACAAACGGAAAGAATCTCTTATTTATAAACGCCACAAATATATTCACATGTACTTAACCAATATTACAACTATATACACATATAAATTAAGACTCCCAGACACACACAATCCCCACACGTTCCCCAGTCCTTTATCTGAACTTTCTTATAAAAGTTTATAATCACACGGCCTGGGAAGTCTGCAGTGAATCCAGCGACCAATCCTGATTTGCGCAGCGGACACATTTACTTAATTTACATGTCAAGAAGCGCTCTCACCGGCTCGGCAAAAGTTCCTTTATTATACTCGCAGGCAAATCCACAGCTTCATACAGACGCTGCCGAAAACGAAAGAATGCAAGAAATCAGGAAAGAAAGAAAGCAAGGTAAACAAACGGAAAAAATCTCTTATTTATAAACGGCGCAAATATATTCACATGTACTTAACCTATATTACAATCTCTTATTTATAAAAGGCGCAAATATATTCACATGTACTTAACCTATATTACAACTATATACACATATAAATTAGACACCCAGTCACACACAATCCCCACACGTTCCCCAGTCCCTTATCTGAACTTTCTTTTAAAAGTTTATAATCACACGGCCTGGGAAGTCTGCAGTTAATCCAGTGACCAAACCTGATGTGCGCCGCGGACACGTTTACTTAATTTACATGTAAAGAAGCGGTCTCACCGGCTCGGCGACAGTTCCTTTATTGAAGAATGAAGTCCGTCTCACCCGGGTGACTCAACGTTAGCGTCTATCCATGGCCGACGCCCGCTCCACAACAGACAAGTAAAGCCGTCAGCTCTGAATAGCCCTTTTAGGTTAGCAGGCACCCCTTCTACTTGCACCCAACCGTCCATATTGCGGAGTCTTCCTTGCTTTACCGCTGGTTATGTTATTTTTAAAATGTTTCCTTTTCTTTTTCATAATTTCTTTAACAAACTACTTCTCTGCTGCGAAGCGCGGGTATTTTGCTACCTACACATATAAAAGGCAAAGCCCTGACTGACTCATCAGTAATTCTCCCACTTTCCATATATGTGGGAAGCTGAAATTTTGCGTGCTCATTCCTTGCAGTGTACTTATAAAAGTTAGGTATGTTTCATGTCCTATTACAACACCCAAGGGGGGGGGAACGGGTGTACCCCCTAAACTGTATATATAGATAGGGGAAACCCCTCCTTACTATGTCTGCTACTTCCAGTTTTTCCATGCTCATCTTTTACACTGTACTTACAAATGTTAAGTATGTTTCATTTCGTGTTGTGCCCCGTAATGAACTTTTGAAAATAACGTCTTCTTTTTGGCGGTTCTCACCATTACGCCATAAGGAAGTTTAGGAACTGAGCTCTCCTTTTGGTGGTTTCATTCCTTATTTCCATTTCACACACAAGGGCCACCCCAGGTCCCCCTTCCTTTTTCCACACGGCCGCTGTCCACACACCTACCACGTGGTTGGCTCCCTGCCCATATACATTAACGACATCCCGTGCTCATGTGCCTCCTTACTAGCTTCCTTACTGTCCTTAGCTGTTTGTGCTCACTGCTCCCTTCTTTACTCCACCACTTCAAGCCTGTTATTGTTCGCCTTGCTTCACGTCTGCCTGCTGGTGACTCCTGCCTTTTCGTTTACTCCACCGCTTTACTATGAAACTTACAACCACCAAAACTTTGTAATGGCACCAGGCTTTAGATCGAATCTCTTCACAAGAACCTCATTGAGGCAACTGTCTTCACTGAAACAGGCTCAGAGAATAATGTATTTATTCCTAGCATCCCTCTCATACCCTCTGACTTCCCATTCCAATTCAAACGCCTCCAATTTCCAGTAATGGTCTGCTAGCTATGATAATAAATGAGTCACATGGCCAGACTCTAAAAAAGGTCGGCATTGACTTGACACAAGATTGCTTCTCACATGGCCAACTGTACGTTGTATGCTCAAGAGTAAGCATTGCAGACATTTTAAAGCCTGAGGGCAGAACTGCAAGCGTTGTTTACAAAGAGATCCTTACATCCTAAAAATGTGTATTTCTCATACACAACATTTGCAATCATACTCATCATTCTCAATACTAAAATAAGCCTACGACAATTACATTGACAATCACGTTACGTTATTTTTAAAATGTTACCTTTTTTTTCATAATTTCTTTAACACACTACTTCTCCGCTGCGAAGCGCGGGTATTTTGTAGTTTAATCATATACTGTGATCTGCTGCCATTGTTTCCAGCCCTAATGGATGAATTTAATGACAGTTGTATGGTGATGGAAATGATTTTTTTCTTAATGGTAGGAGAATGGGAAGGTACTGACTTTTAGAGCAAATCTTTTAGAAGCAATTGTCATCATTACTTAAAAAAAGATGAAAAGATTCCTACTAATCACCTCAAATAATTCCCCATTCATTTAAGAAAAATATTTATATGATCTCTTGTTTTTTAATTAACATGTTTATCATCCCATATGTCTGTATGTCTGTCCGCTTTTCACTAGAGAACTGCTTAACGGATTTAGATTGGATTTTTTTCTATACTTTGCTTGAACATTCTGGTTGATTTTGTGACCTGTCTCTTCACGCTAAGTATCATAGTTCACTTGCAGTACCGATTTATTCGCGCGAATTCAAGAGACATGCAGCGGGCCAAGGGGAAAGGGGCAGCGCCCTCCTCACACGTCAGCCTCGGACATATCTTACACCTGCTTAGCTAGCGAACGGGAGAACTACTTATCAGATTTAGATCAGATTTTTTTCTATACTTTGCTTCAACATTCCGGTTGATTTTGCGACTTCTCTCATTGCGCCAAGTATCATAGTTTGCTTGCGGTATTGATTTACTTGCGCAAATCTGAGAAAGACGCAGCAGGCAGAGGGGAGTGGGGCGGGGCCCTCAGGGCGTATCTTACATCCACTTAGCTAACAAACAAGAGAACTACTTAATGGATTTAGATCAACTTAGAAGATGGATGCTTTATAAAGAATGCATCATACAGTTAATGTCAGCCCCTTGAAGCTGAAATAATAATGATAGGTTATTTTATATTGGTTTTCCTATCAGCATATATATTAGTTGAAGTCATGAGTGACAGTGTTCTGGTTCGGATGCCAGGCTCACCCACTGTCTTTGTGGAGTTTGTACACTCTCCTCCCGTCTGTGTGGGTTTTCCCCTGGTTACTGCGATTTTCTGCTAACATCTCCAAATAATAATAGGCAACAATAAATTGGCCCAGGATGAGAGTCCATATGGATGTGTGCTTGAGTGGCCCCTGCAATGGACTAGTACCCCTCCCAAAGATGGTTCCCACCTTGTGCCCAATGCTGCTGCTGGGATAGTCTTCAGTCCCCCAAGGCCCTGAATTGGATTTGGTGAGTTTGAGAATGTTATGTCAAGAATAACTTCTTCTGTCATTAGTACTTGGAAAGCTTTTAGCTCTCTTATAGTAAAATTAATCCAGTTTGCACACATTTTTAACAGATCTCAAAGCGCAGAGCAATATGATATTATATGTAAAGCAAATTATAAAATTACAATTTTTTTAGCCCTAATCTGCACCTCTCAGAAAGAAATGCAATGCCTCTGAAAGCATGCTGTTTTGAGTTCTTTTCTCTTATATGGAAAATCCAGGTTGTGTTTACAATTTATATTCCAATATTATTAGTGGGCCCGTGCCTTCTGAATCCACTTCTGCCTTAATATAACGAAGCTGCAATGAAGTGTGAATGTAGAAGCCAAAGAATTTTTTTACCAAAACGGAGGCAGGAAAAGCTGAAGTAATAACACTTATGGTTCCCTCTGAGACTATTGCACAGAATATTTAGTAACACGTCACTTTATCTATACCTGCTGTCTTGCTATGTTCATATTAGCTTGCAGAATATAATTTTAAAAGTGTAGGTATGAAAATATCTTACTTCCTCAGTAGAATACTTTGAACAATCCATTCATTCCATGCAATTTCTACATTCACTTGTCTGTTCTTCTTCTTCTTCTTTCGGCTGCTCCCGTTAGGGGTTGCCACAGCGGATCATCTTCTTCCATATCTTTCTGTCCTCTGCATCTTGTTCTGTACCACCCATCACCTGCATGTCCTCTCTCACCACGTCCATAAACCTTAAACCTTCATTTATCTGTTACAAACATATAATTGCAATTGAGCCTTAAGCCATTTTATGAATGCACAGTTAATGTATAGCGTACACTTACTGAATATACTATTAGGAATGCTATACTAATACTAGGTAGGGCCACCTTCTGCTCTTAAAGCTGCCTCAGTTCTTCATAATATGGATTCCACAAGATGTTGGAAACATTCCTCTGATATTTCAGTCCACATTGACATGATTGAACCACGCAGTTTCTACAGATTTGTCAGCTGCACTTTCATGCTGTGACTCTTCTGTTCAAACATATCCCTAAGGTGTTTTGTTGGATTCTGAGCTGAAAGACCAGAAGGGCCATTGAAGGACACTGAACTCATTTCCAAGTTCATAAAACCAGTTTGTTATAACTTTATGACATAGTGTATTATCATGCTAAAAGTAGCCATTAGAAGATGGACAAATTGTGTCCATGAAGGGAAACACATGGTCTCAAATAGGCCATGGCCCAAAGTGAGCCTTGAAAACATTCCCCACACCAGTACACCACCACTACCACCAGCCTGGACTGTTGACATGAGGCAGGTTGGATGCATATAATCATTGGCGTCATATTCTGACCCCACCATCTGTGTTTTTCCGGTCTTTAACTGTCCATTTTTGGTGAGCATGTGCCCAATGCAGCTTCAGCCTTCTGTTCCTGGCAGACAGGAGTGGAACCTGATGTGGTCTTCTGCTGTTGTAGCTCTTGCTCCTCATAGTTTGATGTGTTATATATTCTGATGATGCTTTCATGCTCTCCACGGTTGTACAGAGTAGTTATCAGAATTACAGCAGCCTTTCTGTCAGCTTGAATCAGCCTGGCCATTCTCCTCTGACCTTTCTCATCAACAAGGTATTTCCATCTAGAGGACTGCCACTCACTGGATGCTTTTTTGATTTTTTACATCGTTTTGAGTAAACTCTAGAGACTGTCATACATGAAAAGCCCATAAGATCAGCAATTATAGAAATACTGAAAACAGGCCATCCGGCACCAGCAATCATGACACAGTTAAAATCATTGAAATTGTCATTTTTCCCTATTCTGGTGTTTGATGTGAATGATAGCCAAATCTTCTGACCTATGTCTGTATGATATTATGCATTGCACTGCAGCCATTATTGGCTGATAGATACTTGCATGAATAATCAGGTGTACCGGCATTCCTAATAATTTGCTCAGTCAGTGTATAATGCCTGGCAGGTAAGGGATGCTCCAGAGGACCAGCATCTGTGAGGAATGTGCACATTTTCGCCATATATGTGCTGCTTCTCTCGCTCTCTGCTTTTCTCACAGATCCCAGAACCATGCATGATGAGTAGACTGGACACACTAAATTGGTCATATTTAGGTTACTGTTAGACTGATGATGTGCCCAGAGTTGAATTTATCTTTGTGCCTATGCATACAAGATCAAGTGCAAGGCAGGGGCCAGTCTTGGGTGGAGTTCTAGTCAATTGCAGAACTGTATAATATAAAGTATTCTGCAGTACATTCCAAATTTAACTTTCCAGCCACACATTTCTTTCACTATCTTCAAATTAGGAACTTTGTCAAACAGAACCTGCCCGTTTTTCCTCATCTTGTACCCTCCTCCATGCCGGAAAAAATATTGGTCAATTTCAAGGACTTAGACATCATTTCTGCAATGTACAAAATTATTTTGCAGTCCCTCCGTTTTAAAGATCCAAGAGGACAATGGGAAAAAGATCTCTCAATCAATATATCTGAAAAGGAGAGGAAAATAGCAATGCAGAGAATTCACTCGAGCTCCATACACGCAAAGCATACAATTATTCAACACAAAAGTATATATCGAGCACATCTGTCTCGTCTAAAACTCTCCAAAATGTTTCCAGGGCAAGATCCAACCTACAAACGCTGCAATCAAGTCCCAGCATCACTGGGTCACATGTTTTGGGCCTGCACCAAATTAACATCATTTTGGACCAACATTTTTAAGTGCCTTTCAGACAGCCTTGGTGTCAAAATCCCTCCTAACCCATTAACAGCTGTGTTTGGTGTTCTTCCAGATGGGACAAAAGTGGAGAAGGACAAACAAACTGTGATTGCATTCACTACACTTCTGGCATGCAGGCTTATTTTGCTAAACTGGAAGAATCCTAATTCTCCTCTTTTAAGTCAGTGGGAAACCAATGTTTTATACTATTTGAAATTGGAAAAAATCAAATATTCAGTTAGAGGATCTGTACAGAATTTTTTCAAAACCTGGCAGGATCTAATCAATAATATTTTAGAATAAGCTTTTAATGCATTGAGGAAGCAATTATCTCCACATTTCTTTTTCTTCTCCATTCATCTCTATTGCCCTTTTAAACTCATTAATTTAGCTATGTTTACAAGCCTTAAGTTTTACTCTGTTGGCCATGCTCTCTCCCTCATGGGTAGGGGTGTGACTTGTTTTCAATCCTATTTTTTGTAAAAATTGATCTATTTGTATGGAATGATTACAATGAAATTAATAAAATAAAAAAAAATAAAAAAAGTATCCTGCAGTATTTAATCAGCAGTTAAACCTCCATTAGATGACTGAGTGGATTCTCTGTGGAAAGTTGTGGCTTCCAGTGTTGCAGACCCAGTCTACCTACAACACAATGTTGTCATGTTTCACAGTGGAGAGTCTAATCACGACAATGAGTGGCAATTAAAGTGTATAAATTAAAGTGAAAAGAGTATCACACACTGCATGTGACAGTATAGACGTTATTTCAGAATATTAAAAATGCCTGCAAATCAACAGGACGGTTTGAGCCCAATATTTCTCCCAATATTTAATACATTTATATTTTAAACTCATCAGTGCTTTTGTTTCAACTACATGACTCTATAATTTGTTCCAGATTCCCCTACCCTTTGTGGGAAGAAGGGCTTCATGGTTTCCCACTTATGGAGGATAATTTGTGCTAAACTAAAAAAAAAAAATAAATCATTCACTAATAAATCATCCATCCATCAGTCTCCTAGTCTGCTTAGCCAATTCATGGGCCTATGCTGACAGCATCAGATGCAAGTAAAAGAAGCAGTTGTGGCTTGGGCATCCCTCCATCACAGGGCACGCTGATGCATATCACAACAGGGTAATATGTTCCCAATACATGGACCTCATAGGGCACTGAAAAATAAATTAGTAATAACAGCAATAACAGTTTGAAATAAACTAATATTTTATTTTAAGTTTTGATAAGTAGGTGGCACATATTGTTCAAAGCTCCAGCCCTTGTCACAATGTAAGGTCTGCATGTTTTCCTCATGTCTGTGTAGGTTGTCTTCAGCTACTCTAACTTCCTTACACATCCTAAAGACATGCTGTTAGGGTGACTGGTGACACTGGCTCAGTGGCGCCCTGCAAAAGATTGGTGTTTGGTTAAGGAACAAACAGCACAAGCAAGCAAAATAAGTTGCTTGAGATACTTTTGAAATCAGGAATACAGCAAATTTCCTAAATAGCTGCATTGTATTTTGCATATTGTGAAAGATCTTCATTTTTTGAAAAGTATATCATAACAAGCCAATACTTAACAAGTAAGGCTATTTGTTTGTGGGTTTTGGATTTACGATTTACACAAAGATATATATTTCTTTTACACTCCTGGTGCCCTGCCTTAAGCTCTGTATGGTTTCAACTTGACCTTACTTGATCAAGAAAAACAAGGCACAGTAGCTAATACAAGTTGTGGATATCGCCCAGCCTGTCAAAGCATCATTGTAATAAAAGAAAAAATTTAAATTCTTTAGGGTTGGGGCAAGGAAGATTTATTAGAAGGGAGCACTATCCATCAGTATCCAGACTGATTCCATGGAGGCTAAAAAACTTTACAAAGTGAGTGCACCCTGTGGCCTCTTCGCTTGCGGTATTTATGCCTGAAATGCTTATTTTGGTGGGGTGCAAATGAAATGATTTGGGAAAGGAATTTGAAATAGCAGCTAACATTAGACAAGGGAGGATACCTCCAATCAAATTCATTTTTTTTATGATAGAGCCCATGATATTTATTAAAACTTTCAAAGGAAGTTACTAGTATTCAAAATTGGCTAACGATAAATATTCAGCATTTGAGTCTAATGAAGACTGAAGAACAGTAAGTTTGTCCTTCTAGAAAAATTTAATGAAATATTCAACTAGAGAATTTGGAAACACTTCTCACATCATGAATAATATCACTTGTGGGAGGGCAGAAGACTGGGTTTGAACTGCAGTCCAGTAAGTATCTATGTGGAGTTTACATGTTCTCCCTATGTTTTTATGGGGTTTTCCTCAGAAAGACAGTTAGGTTAGGTTAGGTTAAGAGGTGACTCTAAAGTGCTCTAATATAAGTGAGTGTGCCCTGTGATAGACATCTATGGGTTCCTCTTCAGACTGCTAACCACTAGTACAAAATAATTACAGTAGTCTGGAAGTGTACTGGGTAGCATGGTGGCACAGTGGTTAGTTTTGGTGCTTCAAAGCTCTAATCCCTTAGAATTAGCTCATCGTCAGGTTACTGTGTGTATGGAGTGTGTCTCTTTCTGTGTGGGTGCTCCAGTTTTCTCCTACATAATAATACATGCACATTAAATAATTTGATGACATTAAGCTGCTCTGTTATGAGTATAGGCATGGGTGTGATTGTATCCTTGGATGGACTGGCATCCTCGATAAATTATGTCCTCACAGAACTAAATAAAATAATAATTATTACTAATAGCATTTACTGAACATTCTTCTCACTACTCAAAGTACTTTACATAGAGAGGAACGAGTTCAACTGTGCATGGCACAATATGTGTGAACACCACCAATGTGCAGCTCTGACCTGGATGATGCCACAGCATCACAGCAGCCATTAGCCTTTAGGTGGTGAAGGGGTGAGGGAGAAAGTTAGCCAATTATGAGTGGATGATTAGGGGGCCAAAATGCATAATGTTGTGGAGGGCAATTTAACCAGAACATCAGGATAAACCCTAGTCTTTTCAAAAGATGCTCAGTGATCTTTTATGACCACAGAGTGTCAGGACCTCAGTTTTATGTCTCATCTGAAGGATAGCACCATTTTCTCAGCACAGTGTCCACACCACACCACTGTGGCATTGGGATCCACACACTCCACAGAGTGAACACCCACCGATGGCCTCACCAACACATCTTCCAGGAGAAACCCAAACTTTTTCTAGATGGTCTCCCATCCAAGTACTGTCCAGGCCCAAACAAGCATGCTTGGAAAGTGGATGAAATCCACCATTTCATTGTTTATAAATGCTTATTGCTTGACGTTGTAAATGTTAATTCATCATTTTCCTGATAGATGAAGCAAGCAAGTCAGGAATCAGCTCTTTCATGGGTGCCTGTCATTGTAGGGCA
The DNA here is from genome assembly GCF_016835505.1 of Polypterus senegalus. Classification (NCBI taxonomy): domain Eukaryota; kingdom Metazoa; phylum Chordata; class Cladistia; order Polypteriformes; family Polypteridae; genus Polypterus; species Polypterus senegalus. Next base: position 67,869,337 of record NC_053166.1, read on the forward strand.
TTTATTCTTAACCTAATCAGTCCTCAGTCAAATGAGCATGACATTCACATGTGGATCAAATGTGAAGTATCCAAAAAAAAACAGACATGGGGAGAATATATAAACTCTAACTAGATAGTGAGTGTTTTGAGAATTCAGCTAAAAGGCAGTGAAAACAATAGACATGAGGCCAGTTACTTTACATTGGTACATGTTCTAGCAAATCTCATTTTGATTCTACTAATTATTTATACCACTGAAAATTAAAGAAATCATCCAGAAAAGAAGAATTGTATTTATTATTTATATATAATTTATATATATCATTTATTTATTTAACTCTGGGGTAAAGTTACACCCTTTAAAGTAATACACACAAAAAGTACACAGGAGTGAAATATTTTCTATTTGGACTAAACTGAGGCGAGAGGGAAATTTGTGATACTTTTCTGTAAATAAACACGAGGATTGTTTAACTTTCTTAAATGTTGGAATGAGTAAACAGAGCTAATCTTGATTTATTTTTTTTCCTGCTTTACTTTTGTGTGATTGTATGTGTGTGATGGCCTTCTTTTCTTAAATCAGAGGTAAGCACAAGTGTAACTCAGAATAAAGCACAACTAGACCTGAACATATTCCACTGTTCAGAGTTCTGTACTCATTCTTAGTAGGACTGTGAAGGGTTGAAGCACTATGATTGGTTTAAATTCTTATTAGCATGCCATTTGTTTAAAGTTTAAGTGTTTTCTCTTTATCACTGTTGGTTTTTCTCCAGGCAATCCTGTTTTCCCGATCTCAAAGATGTGCATGGCACAGTGTCTTTGAGTGTACCCTGTGATGAGATGGCCTCCTGTTCAGGATTGATTCTTGCCTTCTGCCTGTTGTCACAGTTATAGGCTCTGGTTCTGCTCAGTGGGTGCAGGAAGCAAATAAGTGACTGGACATTAAAATCATTCCTATAAGATAAAATCTACATAAATATTTTAGCATGTCTATAAACTGAAGGATAACTGATGAAGGTTATCAAGCATTGGCAATTATGCTCAGTGCAATAAATTTTTCACCATCTAAAAGTTTACCATTAAAGGATAAAACATCATATATTTTAATCATCTGCTTCATACAACATATATAAAACAATCTGTACATGTCCCAAATGAAAACAGGTGTACTTATGGAAAATCTACAGGGTCATGGGAGGAATGTGTAAACTTCACACTGCTTTGGATTCAAACTCATGACACTCCTTTAGTGATATTTATAGATGAATAAAAATGTCTTAAAGATCCCTTCAAACAAAGGTTTATTGCTCTGATTTACTATTCAAATGAAAACCAAATGGTCAGGGAACCTTCATAAAGCCTGGCTACTCCAACAAAACATTTAACTATTTAATTTATTAATTACATTAAATTGAATAAATGGTTATAACTGAACTGAGATGCAAAATCCAAACATTCAAATTTTAAATAAAAAAAAAATCAAAACCATGAATCAAACTACAAAATTCAAGAATAAAAAATACAAAAAGGCTAAGAAAGAAAAGCAAAATCTTAAAAAGAGAACCAAAATAGCAAAGATATATACCAGTGTTAAGAAATTTGTAAGTTCCCAAGTCCGACAAAATTTTAGACATGCTCACTACAGGGAGATATTACCATAAAACCCCAGCTATCAAAAAGACGATTATAAAATAAAATATTATTAAACAATGTTCTTAAACAAAAGTAAACTCCATGAAGCACAAAAGGCAAAAAGGAGTTTGCCTGAGAACAAAAGGCAATTCAACAAACAAGTCCCAAAGCAAATTTCTAGAAAAATGAGGTAAAAAAAAAAGCAAAAGGGTAAAAAATTTTGATAATACACAAAAGGAGCAGAAAAATCACTAGCAACACTCATCAGCTCCCATTTGAACGAAAAGCAAGGGACTGTGGGATGCCTGTGCCTTTATAAGTTTGACATAATTTCCTTATGTTGATGGGCAGATGCCCCCTCTGTTGGGAAACAACCCACAAAACGTAGTTTACACAACATAAGATACATAAACACAATGAAAATAAATAATCAACTATACCAACGTAAATAAATGGCTCAAAAATGAACAAGAAATACATTAGAGAGGAATATGAACCCCAGCCAAGGGAGGACACCTGGCTTAAATACATAACCCTATAAACAAAACCCTTAAGTTGAACCAAAGTTCAAAAAATCAAGAATCCAAAAGAAAAAGGCCAAAAGGTCACTGAGCAAAATAAAAAAAACACACACACAAAGAGGAACAGAAGAACACAACTCTAAGTAAATGCTACTGCAACTACTCAATGGCCATAAGTGCTCTAAATAGCCTGTCGGTACTGTCATAAAATCTAATGTCAGCACCAGAGGGCATTTAACTAACCCAAATAAGAAATAAGGAGCCAATATTTTATATATATATATATATATATATATATATATATATATATATATATATATATATATATATATATATATATATATATATATACACACACACACACACACATACACGCCAGGGAATTACTAGCACTAACAAAAGAAACCTGGGGGAGGAAAGGCACAATTCTAGAGCTATTACCAAAAGTAAAACTAGGAAAACACATGTCACAAAAAACAACAAATATAATTAAAGACAGTTAAACCAAAACCTCAAGGCCAGTATTAGGGAAGTTACTCAAAGAAAGTAATCCAATAGAAATTTTTAATTATTTCCTTCAAATTATAACAGGAGTACTTTACTCATTTGATCCTAGAAAAATTAAATAATTTACTTTAACATTACTCTCTAAACAATGCAAATGTATACCTTGTTGGAATTTACAAGGATGACACCCACATGTCCTTCCAGTATTTTTTTAAGTAAAGCAATCAAATTTGAATTCAGCAGTTGAAGAGGTAAATTATTTGACTTACAGTAGCACCTTGCCATTTCATATACAGTACATGAACCAGCCAGTAGAGGCTTCTAGATTACAAATAGAATACTTAATAATAACAAAACCTAAGCAATTTAAAATAAAACTGATTAACTACTTGAACATTATCATTAATTAATATTATGACAATTTCTAATAGTGTACTAAATAGAAAAACAAACTAAAATGCAAAAAAAAAATCTTTCACTCTTATCAGAAACTGGTTCATATTGTTTCCTAATTAAAAGCATTATAAATAATGATGGAAAGAGAAGAGCCTTCTAATTTACAAGTATATAAAAATAAGTACTGTATTATTATAAGTATTATAAGTATAAAAAAAGTAAATATAGAGTATATATCTGCATTTGACAGTTATGTGTACAATACTTTAAGTAGAGGCTGTCTGATGTTACAAAAGCGAATAAAACAGTCTATAGTAGTTTAGGTAGATTTAGGATGTAGATGGAGTTCTAGATTCCAGAGTGTGATTAGCTGACCAGCTGTCATGGAGGAGAGGAAAACAAAAAACTTCTAAAACTGCTTCAGTAAGAGAAAAATAAACCTTTGGAGGGACACGTTCAGAAGACAAGAGCAAGCAAATCAAATAGTTAAGTCTGATGGTAATGAGTTTCTACATCATAGAAGTTTGAATAACCTAGGCCAGCTGGTCGCTCCTCCTCCACTGGGCACAGCTGATATACAGTTAGCAAAGTCATCAATAAAGGTTTAAAAGTACTTCTCATTTCCTCCAGTACAGACTGCAGAATGGAGCACTTTGAGCAAGTGGGAGTAGCACATAGCACAAAAAGAACACATTTACATTTTGAAAATCATTAAATAACATCTTGTAACAATTAAGATAAAAAAAATAGTTTACCTTACTTGTGCATAGATTTAATGGGAATGAGAAAACAATGTGATGAAAAAATGAAAATGAATATAGGAATATAGAATTACATTTTACAACACATGATACAGAGTTCTCATTTGATTGGATATTGGGGGCTTGTTTGCCTCTATAAGTATCTTTCCTTATGAGCTCTTTGATCAAGAGGCAGTATATAATAGGGAACAAAAATATGAACTTAGCTGTCATACTCTTAATTTGCAAAAGTTCAAGCCAAAAATTGCAAACCAAAATTAAATTTGCTTCCTTTTCCATAAATGTGCTACAGAGTTTATAAAGTTGATATCTTTCAAAGTAAAACTAAAAAATATATTTATTTCCTCATATAGACAAAACTGACCTCAATATAACCCCAAAGAAAAAAAAACTATCATGTAATGTCATAAAATAACAAATATGTGTTAGACATCTGATAGTATTTTAAAATTCAACATACTTCGAAAATAGCGTTTATTTGCAATGTATATTGGGCAGGGGACACAGATTGGGTAGCTGCAATCACTTCCTTGAACAAGATGTGCAACGGAATGCCGGCCTTGAAGGCATTTCAGACATTTACATAGATAGATAGATAGATAGATAGATAGATAGATAGATAGATAGATAGATAGATAGATAGATAGAATATGAGCTTTTTACAGAAGGTATTTAAATAAATAAATGCAAAAATAGGTACACATAAATAAATAAATAAATAAATGCACTATGGTCCAAACACACACCAGTAATGATAAGAGCAAGAAAATTAAAAAGAAAAGTTCTGACTTGGCTGTCACAGTTCCAGTGAGTTATTATGCAGAAGTATTGCTGTTGGTATAAAGGAGTCAGAGAGAGGATGAGCAGAATTGTTCATAAAGGCACCCAGTTTTGTTTTAATCCTCTATTTTGCTAAGACCTCCAGGGGGTCCAGAGTGCATCCTATAACTGAGATTGTCATTTTAATTACCATGTTGATTCAGTGGGCCTTTCTTGAGGTGATGTTACCATCCCAGCATGCCACAGCATAGAACATTGCACTGGATATCACAGAGGTTTAGAAGATGTGAAGGATGTCACTTCCCACATTTAGAGAATGCAGTCTCCTATGGAAAAAGAGTCTGTTCTACCCCTTCTTATATAGTCCCTCTATGTTCTAAGAGCAGTCCAACCCATAATTAATGTGGACAACCACCACATCCACTCCTTGATTAGTGACCGGACTCTTTGGTGTGATAAAAGTCAATAACCAGTTCCTTGGTTTTGCTGACATTAAGTTCTCTTTGCACCAAGAAACAAACTTCTTCACGTGGGGAGAAAAAACATAGCCACTGTGTGAAGATTTAAACCCTGCCTCATCCTCTTATCAATGTACACCATAAGCGCAGAATCATCTATAAATTTCTGTAAGTGAGATGACATAGTGTTATATATATTGTTTGAGGTGTACAGAGTAAACAGAAAAGGAGACACAGCAGTTCTTTGGGAGGCTCCAGTGTTGCTCAAATTCATATCCTTGAGTCTCACAAACTACTGTCTGCCCGACAGATTGTCCATTATCCAGGACACCATAGGCTCATCCACCTGCATATCTCTGAGTTTACTTCTTAATAGGGATGGCCAGAAAAATCAAAAAACATAGTCCTTACAGTAATGCCAGCTTTGTTCAGGTTTCTGAACCCTCTCATTCCACTACAAGGTCTTGAAGAGCTGTGTCTGAACCCACACAAGAAGGAATGGCAAGCCATTGCAGGGAACACCTATGCCCACCCCTCATGCTGAAATAACAGTCACTAATTAATAAAATCGTAACATTTTTGGAATGTGAGAGGACACCAGAGAACCCCTAGAAAAACAGAATAGACATTGGGAGACAAAACAAGTCAGCCACTGTGCGAAGATGTAAACCCCTGTCCCTGAGGCTGCAAATCACCAGTGCTAATCACTGCATACCCTGTTATCTCAGATAAGGTATTCCTGTACAAAATCATTCTGTCTTTCAGTTAGTCATTTTGAAACAATTACTGGCATTGGGAGTATGTACTCCCCTCATAATTCTTAATTTGTCAGCACTTCTCTCCATGTTGGTTTCCGCAAACTGATAACTCACACCCTTTGGCACTGAACAAGTGTAAAGACAGCTTTTCTGTTGGTGTTCTTGAATGCCATTGTGTCTGTTATGAGATATGGTTACCTATATATGGTTTAATATATAAAATCACTCATGCAGAGGAAATAATTAGTAAACCTGTTTACTATTCGCCACATTACAATGGCTTCTTTACACCACCTGGATGAGGAATGTGCTTTTTTTTACAACTGAGTAGTGACATTCCTCAAGCCTGGTAATATGTCTACTTATTCTTGAACTTCAGCATTTACTTCATTCATGTTCCAAACCTGCTTATTCTGTACACTTTGTGCAAGGCAGGGAGATTAAATGTGGACAGAATGCCAGTTCATCACCAGGCCTGTCCACATTCATATCCAAACTAGTCCATGTATCATTGGAAAGGGGAAGGAATCCTGAGCCCCTGCAAAAAAAACTAGAAAAGCACACGGAGAGCAAGTCTACTCAGTATAGATGATGACTGGATCCAGGTTCAAATTCCCCTATCTGCAAGGAGTTTGTATGCTGGATCTTCTCTGAGTACACTAAATTCATACTATAATCCAAAGATAACCATGGGAATTAAATGAGCCCATCATGGGCGAGGTTGGGTATGCATGTCAATGTGCCTTGAGATGAACTGAAGTTCACATTCACCTTGCGTTTGTTCATGGCTTGTATACAATGTGATTGGGATAGACTTCTGCAACCTCATGACTTTTGTTGTCAGGAGCTGTAGGTATGATGATGATACATTTGACACTTTTATTTATATAGCACCTTTTCTATGCTCAAAGTGCTACAAAAGCATAACAGGCAGCATTACCATCTCATGTTCAATGTGTTCCATGTCTAAATCCAGATAGCATGTATTTTTTCCTTTAATGTGCATATGCTTCCCATATTCTTATATATTTTCCAGAAATGGTCTTGTTTGCTTTCATGTATCAGTTTTTCTCACTAACCTACAGTGTAACTGTGTATTTGTACCCTGCAATGGATGGACACCCATTCTTTCTTACATTTCCTGTTGTCAGGAAGGTATGTGATTCTGTTGAAACAGAACAGAATTCAAGCAGATTCTTGCTATGGAAAATTGGATAAATAGTTCTATACTCCATTTGCTGGCAAATTCACACTTATTTTATGTTCCAAGAGGATTCTGAAAGGGGATAATATTATACTGCAAATGCCTTTCTTTCAAAATGCTGGAAACTTTTTTGAAAGAACATATCAAATGTATACCTTCCACTAGAAGTCTTGTATGGAAATGTGTATAAGGATTGATGTGTGACAAGTGTAAACCTTTGATCCAGGCCCTTCCAAAATAAAGGACTGTTTCCCAAGGCCAAATGCTGCTCTTCTGGGTAAAGAACAAAGTGATAACCTTCAGAATGACTTGGTAAGAACAGCAGATGTTATGGTATTACAAGGAGATACCAAGACAGGAAGTTGGCTGGTTTGCTATTTTTCACTACTCTTGGGATGAAAATATTTGGACAACTTGACATTTGCATTAAATTTATTTATTTATTTAGCTGGTTCTTTTAAACAAAGAGGCTAACACATCAACAGTACATAATTTCTCCACATTTGGTGCACTGGCAGGTTAACTTCAATTCATTTTAAGTGAACCTATTCTTTTGCTGGAATTGCTTTATTCTACATGGTTAGAAACTACACATCATGTTGTGTTTCTACGATGGAGAAATATGTTGTTAGATAGTGAGAAATGTAGCGACCAAGGGTACACATTGGGAACCTGCATCCCCATGGTAGTCCCTTGGAATACACAATACCCAATTTAATACTTTATGGAGCTTGATGTAATTTTTGCACTGTCAGCAAGCGGTAGTAATGGAATAAGATGTGCAATATGCCTTTTACAAATATTTTTATTACATTGTTATATAATTGTAATAGAAATTGCATGAATAATTTGTTTTTAAGCTACACCTCACTGTTTCAGGCCATATAGTATGTACCAACACAGCAACTAGTTAGGACACTTTCAGCATGACACACTTTGGTGTGATTGGTGTGAAACTGCATGTTGACTGCAGCAACTAATATGAGTGTTAGTATTAGAGTTAGAAAATAATCATTTCAAAACTATTAAAATGACAAAAGGTAAAACAGATATGTGACAGATTTTTTCCATTATCATTAATAAAATGTAAATGTTTACAGATATACACAGGCATTCCAAGTTCAAAAACATATGAAGGTGGAAATGGAGCAGGAAAACACTTTTAGCGTGTGGGTGGATCAAGGAAGGCTGCAGCAACAGACAGGACCAGGATGAAACTAGCAGTGCCTCGCCTCATGTACATTTTTATTTATCATTTTTATCCCTTTGTTTTGATAATATTTTAATTGATGTTCTTCACTTTTTTTCCCAGGACATTACACAGTTTTGTTCTCTGTTGGTAGGGACGAGGCTTGTTATGTACTAAGACTCTCAGACCACGGCCTTTGGGCCACAATTACTTGAGAAGTTTATTTAATTAACAGTATTTGCCAGCACAAAGCAATACTATGGAACTTACAAGCATTAGGTGTTGCATTCTTCACCCGTCTTACTAGCTTTAAGAGGTTTTTTTTTCTTTGTTTTTGCGTCTATGAAGGACTTTTCACTCTGAATCTTTTTTTCTTTTTTGGGTTATGGGTTTTGGACATACATTCTTACTGGATTTTCCTTCTGGCTCTTGTAAACTTCATTAATGAACATATATACTGTATGTATATTTTTGTCATTTACGTGTTATATTCTGCAAGATCTTTATTATTATTTTATATTCATTATATTATTTTCGCGGCATCTTTTCTGCGTCATTCTGTGAATCATTTTTTACCTTAGTCATTACCAGCATGTCTTTATCTTCATGATTTCCAGCCATTTTGTATGCATTTTTGATGGCCATTTCCTTTTTAAAATGGCAGCATGCACCTCCTGGTATCCAAGCTCTTAGATCAGCACAACTTAAAAAAAAAATCTGTTGTCATTTGCATTTAATGATAACCTGTTTTTTATAGTTTGGATAGGAAATTTGCCTGTGGACTATGATTTTGTTTAATATTTTTGATTTTTGGTCATGGTATTTTTTACTCTCCTTGTTTTCTGACCTCTTTGTGTCTTTGACAATTCTCTTTGTCCTGTCAATTTATTCATTACCTGGTTGCCTTTCACCCTTCAAAATGAACATCTTCATTGAAAAGACAATTTGTCTGTATAGGCATAATACTAACTTAGCTGTATTTTCTTTATTTGTTTGCTTCTTCATTTGACAGTTATTTAGTTTTAGCACTTTTAGCCAGAGGCTTATTCCACCACAGCATGCTAAGAAACACCTCTGGGGGCTTTCTGCCGACTGCTATCAGGCAATATAATGCTTCCACCTACAGTACTCAATAAGTTTATTGTTATTTATTTATTTACTTATCAATTGATTGATTGATTGGCTGTATTATTTATCCCGTGAGTCTGTATCCTTGTATTTTTATGTTTCTGCTGCTGTTTTTACATACATGAATTTTCCCATGAGATTAATAAAGTTTATCTAATCTAATTTTCTTTCATTTAATTATTTGGATAATGTATTTTCTTGTTTAATTTTCTTGCATTCTTTATTTTCTTTGTTTTCTTTATTATTTGATTGATTTGCTATCATTCAAGTTCATTATTTAAACATTCCATTTATTAAATTAATTAATTATAGGGTGGCATGGTGGGTAACGCTGCTGTCTCGCAGTTAGGTGACCCGGGTTCGCTTGTGGGTTCCCTGCATGGAGTTTGCATGTTCTCACCATGTCGGCGTGGGTTTCCTCTGGGTGCTCCGGTTTCCTCCCACAGTCCAAAGACATGCAGGTTAGGTGGATTGGCGATCCTAAATTGTCCCTAGAGTATGCTTGGTGTGAGGGTGTGAGTGTGTGTGTGCCCTGCGGTGGGCTGGCGCCCTGTCTGGGGTTTGTTTCCTGCCTTGCACTCTGTGCTGGCTGGGACTGGCTCCAGCAGACCTCCATGACCCTGTAGTTAGGATATAGCAGATTGGATAATGGATGGATGGATAATTAATTATAAAAAATAAACAGAGAAAACTGAAAGAATAATTTAAAGACTTTAGAGAATTTTCTCTGCTTTGAAAGGAGTTACAACAACAACACCTTAATTCTGCATGTATTTGGATAAACTCTAATTCCACTTTTCAGAATTAAAACTTATTAATGATATTTGAAGAATTGCAAACTACTATTTGAAGTTCTGTTTTTCTGAAGGTAGGGACAAGAAATTCACATTCAGTCACTATGTCAATACATTAAAACAATTCATTAATAATTACCGTTGAGTTTTGTCAATACATTCCTTTGACTGTCACTAGCACCAAAAATGTTTCCTGATAAGAGCAACATGTAGAGAGCCAAAATAAAATTAGTTCCAGTACTAAACCTTAGTTGACAAAATATGTAAATGCAGAAATCTGACTTCTGCACATATTGGAAACAGCTTAATAAGTAAGATGTAAACAACCTAAGAGCAGCGTCTGACAGTTTAACAGCATTTTAAAGCCAGTGTAACAACACGTTGAGGCCAATCATGTCAAAAGTTGTGTGTAACTTTAAAGCATAATGAATGAGGCATGCCCTGCACTGTATTATAATAGAACACAATTAAGAAAAAAACTTAAAGCAGTTTCTGCTTTGTAACCAACACAAACATCACACTGGAGCTTTTCATAAAGGTTGTGGTTTTCAAGATATGACTATGGAGACATGACGAAAAAGAAAAAAAGCTACACTTACAATTGGTCAGTAATTCTTAAGATTATTAAAGTTTAAATGTTGTTTATTTTCTTGAACAATGCTCCAACAATTGACACCTTAAAGGTGGATAAGACTCTTAATTATACAAAACACAAGCTCTGCAAGTATTGTAAAATTTTGAACAGTTTATCCAAAATTGGGTCTAAACAACAGATAGCTGCTTTTATTTTAGAAATTTATTGTACAATATATATTTTTTTCATAAATCGATAGTAATTATTAAAGTGGTGTATAGAAGGGAGGCATGGTTATTATCAAGAAATGAATTTCACATAATGCAGTTTTATTCTATTTAGTTTATCATCAAAGACATCTTTAAAATTGTTTATTATAATAATAGAAAGGTTGTACCTGACAGGGGCATTATACCGGCATAGAGGTTAGCAATGCCTCCTTACAGCGCCAGAGACTGTCTGTGTGGAGTTTGCATGTATCGGTGTCTTCAACCCGGTGTGCTCTGTGTGATCTGGTTTTCTCACATATTCCAGATATGCAGATAGGTTGATTGGTGATTCATACTTGATCTTGTGTTTTCTAGTGATCCAAGAAAAGAAATTGTATTGTTCTAAAAAAGACAACTGAAAAAAGCACAAAAAGAAAAAAATAAGACTTTTAACGTTAAGACAAAAAGGAGGCAGAGGTTCATCACCAAAAAGTCAGCTTAGACAAAATTCAGAAAGTTAAATGTAAGAACTACAAATCATTAGTAACAAGTTCCAGTCCTAATCACAAAAAGAAACAAGAGCAGTTGTTTGTTTTGAATTGTAAAGAATCCAGAAACATGGACACTGAACTTTGTGCATCTCTGTGTTTTCTACTGGTGGCATGTTGATGTTATATGCCTTGCAATGGGTGTCATTTGACCTAAAATTGCATCTCGTTGCAGTTAACAATATGGCAATACCTTACAGGAAACTCTCTAAATGGCAATACCCATGTGGAATCAAAATGGCAATGAAAACTATAATAAGATTTTTAAAATGTAATGTAATAATATGAAAAATAATAAGACAAATTCCCTTAGAATCATTAGAGTGACTGTGTGTGCATGTTGTGTGCCCTCTCATGAACTTGCATCCCACCTAAAGTGTTTTGCAATTTTCTTTCTCATTCATTTGGATAGATAGATAGATAGATAGATAGATAGATAGATAGATAGATAGATAGATAGATAGATAGATAGATAGATAGATAGATAGATGCCTAGTGGGGGTAGTGAGGTGAGGTGAGAAGGGACTTGTGATCTTCAGTACCCTGGGGCCCCTTGAAGGGTCTTGATCCTGCCTTGCTAACACTAAATAGACATGCATGTAAAGTGCAGCTAAAATCACCAGATTATTTTTTATTTTTTATAGTATGTTAATCCATCCATTTTCCAATCCGCTGAATCCGAACACAGGGTCACAGGGGTCTGCTGGAGCCAATAATCCCTAACAATACTTTTCAGGGTCAGAACACTGGGTCGGCCATTGTACAGAATCCAAAGCAATTTGCAAGATAAGGGCCCAATAGAGCACCCTCTGGCAGTAAAGGGATTTGAACTGGGAATCTTCCAGATCCATAGCCACACAGCCACAATTCTGCCTATCACACGATGTGCAATAGAAAGTAGCAAAGAAACTTTGCATGGAATTTTATGTGGTGATGCTCATACAAATAAAACATCAATGTAGTCCAAATATGCATCATAAGGACAGAAATGAATATTCCCCAACAGTTCATCCAAAAAGGTAGTTAATAGAAAACGTTGAACACATTCATCAAGTCAGTACAAAATCTACAAGGCCAAAAAGCTTTGCACCTCCCACTTGCAGATTAGTACCTGGTAGTTCAATCTTTAATAGACCTTAGATGTTTACAACATGGAGGCACAGTGAACAGAAGATGGGTGCGGTACATAAGTGAATGCTCTATGTAACAATTTTTTTGCAAACAATAATAGAAAAGAACTGAGAGGAATGCAGAAAGTTAAAGATCTCTCTTTATACAATGTGAAAGTATCAAACCTCAGAAGAACCATATCAGACCATAATAGATGAAAATGTTATGAACAGGGTGTTATCATCTTCCCTCAGATGCATAATATTTGTCAGTGTCATGCACTGTACTGACTTAGGATGTAGAGCATCTCACAGTTTTGATGCAAATACAATACATAGAAAAAATTCAGCATGAAACAAGATTTATATGTAATAATTTGTCTCGAAATGAAAGTGATTAAAGTAAAAATTCATTTGCCATGGTTTAATGACTGTGGTAGGCTGGCGCCCTGCCCAGGGTTTGTTTCCTGCCTTGCACCCTATGTTGGCTGAGATTGGCTCCAGCAGACCCCCGTGACCCTGTAGTTAGGATATAGCAGCTTGGATAATGGATGGATGGATGGATGGATGGATGGTTTAATGATACCCCATGCTCTCTTAAATTTTAACGAACAAAAAAGTTCAAAGTTACCAGTCTGTGTGGACTATAAGCATTATACAGTATAACAAGGCTCTTCACAATGCATAGTATTACTACTACTTTGAAAATGTAAATATTAACAATACTTAAATTTTACTTTTACACAGGCAATTTTGAATTCTTGCAATATCTAGCAAATGTTTAAGAACAACAACAGTAAGATTTATTTCTATAGTTCATTTTCATAAGCAGAATATAGCTCAGAGTATTTCACAATATGTCAAAAAGATAGTTACAAGAAAAGAAACACAAATTAAATTAGGTAAGAATTATAATAAATAAGTACCAAAAGGTATATCTGCATGAGCTTACATAACGTAGATAAATAATTAGTAGAAAAGTAGTGTTCTTATATAATAAAACACAACCAAAAAACTCCAATTAAACTGGAGAAAAAAACAAAATCTCCAAGAGGTTCCAAAGCCAAAAGCCCACCCAGCCCCACACTGAGCATTCTATCTAACATAAATGTGCTTAAATAATTCCTCAATTTTTCTAGGCTTTGTTCCAGCGGATTCGATGCTGGGGCAACTGCCTTCATCCAAGCATCACAGGTGGCTGTAATACCTCGATCAGGTGGTGGTGATGCAAAACACACACCACAGGACAACCGGAAATGAATGAAAATAAAAGACTCTCTTTATCCAAATGGAGGCTGCATTCCTTTACATGTTGTATAGCTCTGTGATATCAAGCCAGATTTTTCACGTAAAGTGAGACCCACCAAATCAACAACCTAATTAAGAAGGCATATTTCCATCTGGACAAAGCTGGCAGAACTGTGATTTTTTTTTATTTCTTCTGTGCCCTCAATATCATCCTGCAACCCCAGTTAAGTGGTAAGCTCAGTAAAATACAGGTAGATGAACTAACGACCAACTGTATAATGAGCCATCTGTCTGGCAAATCACAGTTTGTAAGGCTTGTTAACTCAAGTCAGTAGCACTGTAGCAGCACAAGGAACAGCCCTGTCTCTTTTTTTTGTTCACTCTTTACACCTTGTATGGTAAATATCACACCAGGTCATATCACTTGCAGACATTCTCTGATACTTTTGCCACTAATGTGGTATATTGACAAGGGGAATGAGACAAAGTATAGACGTCAGCTGAAGAACTTTGTTTCTTGGTGAAAATAGAATTGCTTGCAACTAAGCATCAGCAAAATTAAGGAACTGGTTATTGAATTTCATCACACCAAAGAGCCTCAATATCCAGTCACTATTCAGGGAGTGAAAGTGGAGGGGTTGCACTGTTACAGATATGTGGGGGTTCATATCAATGACAGGCTGGTCTGATCTAATAATACCAAGGAATTATATAAGGAAAGGAAGTGACTGCACTTTTTTAATGTGGGTAGTGACTTCCTTTACATATTCTATAACTCTGTGATGGCCAGTGTGATTTTCCCATGTTGTACTGTGCTGGGCTGGTCCTTCATTTCAAGAGAGGCCCACCAAATCAACAAGCTGAGTTATGGAGCACATACTCAGCCTACTGGAGGTAATAGTGGAGGTGAGACAAAACCTATGAACATTTTGAAAAATGCTGCACATCCTGTCCACTGCACACTAGCACTGTGGAAATTAGGCTAAATAATAATTCAGCAGAAGTGTGTCAAGAAACTTTACTGGGCTTCTTCTTACTGATGGAAATATTCCTTTATAATGCTTAATTGTGACTGTTTTTTTATTATGAGCCAAGTGAGAAGTTTCTTCTACTTTTCTGAGCTTCTTTAAAAGCAAAATCTCCCCCTGAGGCAAATAAAGAACTATCTATCTATCTATCTATCTAACTATCTATCTATCTATCTATCTATCTATCTATCTATCTATCATCTATCTAGTACTACCAGATTACAACAAGTCACCAATTGAAAATACCAGCATATTCAATTTAAATAAACGACAGAAAAAAACATGTTACAACTGATTTATAAAATGAAACCTCCCTTAGATCCATTTCCAAAAACTCATTTGTAGTACTTGCTTAGCCTGATCTGAATTGAATTAATGAATCTTTCTTAAATGGCATTGTGCCTGATTCTTTCAAAGTGACCATTAAAAGACCTATGAAAACATCAGGTTTAAATCTGAGTATTCTTAGGAATGATAAGTCAACATCAAACTTATTATGTACAAAGTCTAAAAGAAAACTGTAATCTTGGAATTTGAGTCTTATCAAAAACATAAAACTTGAAGTTTATCAAATATTTTGGTCTAGCTTTAACCCCAGTCACAGTTCAAAAGCAGTTTTCAGTCATGTTATAAATGATATTCTGATACCTCCAATGTAACAAATGCTACTGTATATTTTTAGTTTTAAGCTCAGCTTTTGACACTAATAACTTTAGCCTCCTTTAGAATTCTTTTGGACTGGCAGTCACTAATCTTAAGTAGTTTGTATTAAATACATCATTTTTTTTAATATGCATAGAATTCTGAAGACAGTATTTCAAATAACAGAATCATAAAATAAACAGCAAAAAATTAATAACTAAACCTGGTGGTGGAATGCTTAAGGGTTCAGACCTCTTTGTGTAGTCTATGGTCTCCCTGGGTGAAAGGGACAAAACACTAAGCCAAGGTGTCACACTGATTTCCTTGCTCCCATATTCCCTTAAACTGGTCACTGTAATGCATATACAGTACTCTACTCAAACATACAACAAATAATAATAATGCATAAAATGAAAATATCGTTGCTGGAACCTGACAGTGAGTATTGAAAACCTATAAGAAAGGAATCAGTTCTGAACAGGGTGCCATGTAAGGCTTAATAGTTAAGGAAAACATGAAGTTCTAAAGATTGTTTATTAAATAAGTAGATGAGAAAAAATGGCTATTGGTTACTAGGATGTAAATGTATTTGTCATGCAACTGAAAATAAGGTGATGGTGGTCAGAGGCTAGTTCTTGTGCCAGGAGTGGCCAGCGACAAATATAATCCAGGTGTCAAGGTCAAAGGCAAGTAACACAGTTGCAGAGGTATGGCTTGACCTATGGCAACATAACTGGGCAAAAAGTGACCATATATTCAAAGATGCCACTTGTAGCTAGCACGTCTTTTTAAACCTTAATATTGAGCTCCAGGAAACTTTGGAAGTTTATTCACAAAGTCCTTATCTTGTCTTAATCATTAAGTAATTACTGCATTGAATACAAACTCTAAAAAAGAAACTCCATAAACTCATCTGGAAATTGTCAATAATCCTGAACCTACACTCTTAATGGTTGTACAATAGATGTTTACTGTGTTGTGTAGTTTCTCATTGAACCACTACTTGACAAAAAATAAAAAAATCATTCTGTTAAGGGATCATTGCATATGAAATTGTTTTTATGGTTTTGAAAAGGTTCCTAATATGTTGTGGACAAAACAGAAATCTTAATGATTAGTAGGCTACCTAACAGAATACTGACATATCAAGAAAACGGTGTTATTTCCTGTGTTATTGCATGTAGCAAGAAGTCCAAATAATATTTCACAAATCAGCTATCATCTATTCATGGTTATTTGTGTAACAGATCTGAATAAATAAAGGTTCTTTCTGGAATCTTCATATGGATAGATCTTTTACATATGAACATAAGAAGTTAAGAAATTTAACAAAAAAGTGAAAAACATTCAGTCCAAGAAGCTGATTTGTTTAGCTAATAGCTAAACTTGTCCCAATATCTAATCAAGATACTTCTTAAAGGTTGTCAGGGTTTCTGTTTCAAGTGCATGTCTCGACAATTTGCTCCAGATTCCCAAAAATCTTTGAGTAAAGAAGTACTTCCTGGCTTCATTTCTGAATGCACTTCCCCTTAATTTTCACTGTGTCCTCCAGTACACAATTCACAATTTATTTGAAAGAATTCTGCTACATCTACTTTATCAATGCCTTTGAGAATTTTGAAGACCCTAAATAAGTCCCCACACCATCTCCTCTCACTGCAACTAAACAGGTTTAATTATCTGTTCCTATCGGAGTAGAACATGTCCTTAAGTTCTGTGATGTACTTGGTTGCTTGTATCTTTAGAGCTTCAGGTTCTGCTTTGTCTTTTTGTAGTATGGTGACCAGAACTGCACACAATACTCCAGATGCAATCTCACTAGTGCATTATATAATGTCCCTTGATTTATATTCTACTTTTTTTGTTATAACCTAAAATTGTATTTGCCAATTTAATAGCTTCTGCACATTGCTTAGATATTGAAAATGTTGTGTCAATGTAAACCCCTAAACCCTTTTCAGAGCTTGCTTCCTTTAGGACAATGTATCCCATCTTGTATTTATAATTGCCATTCTTTTTGTCAACATGTAGCACTTTGCACTTTTCAAAGTTAAACTTCATTTTCAAAGTCTTCAAGTTCTGAAACATATCCAAGTCTTCTTGAATTGTTTTAGCTGCTTCCTCAGTGTCTGACATTCCTCCAATTTTAGTCCAAACTAAATGGCTCCACTATGGTATCCTTCTGAAGAACCGCTTTTGCAACTTTTAAAAAAAGTGTTTGTTCATCCTAATCTAAACTCAGCCCTAACCTTTGCACTCTATAGATCCGGCTTCCACCCAAATCTGAATTCTAATGTTAACAGTAATGTACTTTTACAGGTTTCACGCTGAACTTAGAATTCAGCAGCACTTTGGGCATAATGCCACACTCACCACTGTTTTCATCAGGTGAACTCTATTAAAACAAATGTAAGAATTCTCTTTGGTTTCATCTTCAGGTATGGTCCTTCTGTATGCTGCTTCCATCATTTGTTTTCTGAGAACCACTTGCTCGCAGAGGCCCACACTACCTTTAAATTTGCCTCACATTATCTGAAATTTAAACAGAACTTAAGCTTTTACCAAACCTGCTGTCGCATAAATGCTATCCCTAAAACAAAGCATGGAGCAACTTGGAACCCACACACTTAAATAAAACATCCCCACTACCAAGTCCCTGAAACCTGCACTAAACCCATGCAACACCCCCCTCCCCTCCTCCTTTTAACTCCCTGCTGCCTTCTCCATGAGTGCGGGTGTAGTGCACACCCTATTTCACTGTCAGAGCCCGAGCTGGGTGTGAGGGAGTCGTGAAGGAAAAGAGTGTGCATCTCTAGCTCTGTTCCGCTTTGCATTTGTGTGAGAGCCGAACGGGGTGACATCATACCTTGAAAAAGGCGGGGTCGCCACTCGCGTCAGCTTTCTTAAACTAAGGGGGGAATAAAACTCGCATTGATATTTTACCAATTAAGGATTTTTAAATAAGCCGAAAGGGCAGACTGTGCGCAGAGCGAGAGGGAGTGAGGGTAAGAGAGAGAGGGAGAGAGAGATAGAGTGAGCGAGAGAGAGAGTGTGTGTGTGTGAGAGAGAGATAGAGAGAGAGAGAGAGAGAGCTAGGCTGAGGGTGTCTTTCTGTTGCCGTGAGAGGAGACAGGACTTTAAAGTCATTCCCAGAGCGAAGCTGCCGGGGAAGCAGGAACCAGCGCACCCTGTCACCAGTAAGTCAGGCATTTTTACTCGGGAAGAGCTCCATGTCTGC
The DNA here is from genome assembly GCF_016835505.1 of Polypterus senegalus. Taxonomy (NCBI): domain Eukaryota; kingdom Metazoa; phylum Chordata; class Cladistia; order Polypteriformes; family Polypteridae; genus Polypterus; species Polypterus senegalus. The sequence goes on from NC_053166.1 coordinate 67,888,042, forward strand.
TTTACGGGTCAGAATGGTCCGTATTGGAACTTTGGTGTGTTTGACAGTTGACTTAGGGTGGCTGTTGTTTGTTTTACCTGTTTGCAGAGATAAAGGTAACGGTGCGGCTTTACTAACACCAAATTGCTTTGAATGTTCTCTTGTGTATTAACTTTTTGTTTTTTTTTATTTTAACGTGATCGGTGTATAACCTAAGGAAATGTTTTATTTTGCATATATTTCATGCATGACAATCGAAATTATAACGGCTTAACGTACGTACATACGAGATGATAGGTTAAACCACCCACGATAACGTAAATGCTTGCACAGGCGAGCAGTGGGCACAGTGGGCATGGACCCGACCGAACAGAGACACCTGGAATATGTTGGCAAAGATATCTAATAATGAATGTGCCTTCCCTTTCTACTGTCGACCTCCTTCAGAGCGTTGTGAACTAGACTCTGTATTTTTGTATGCCAGTTTGCAAATAAACATTTATTATTTTACGGAAATTAAATGCGTTTTTAACTTAAGTCCTTACCATGAACAAGACGAGTGATGGGTGGAGATTTATCTGCAGCTCTTTTGACTTGTGCACTCATAAAGTGAGCTGTCCCTCTGTAACACACAAAAAAGTCAAACTCCAGCAAGTCGGCTTTTCTTTTAACTAACAACTGCCAGTTTTTTGTTAGTCTGTTGGTGAGCTGCCCGCAAATTACAACCTGAAATTTCCGTGGGGGGCCCAACTGGCACCAAACACGCCTGTGGCTCATTTCTGTTGCATTGCATCCAGTTGATGCATCGTTTTAATTAGCAAAGAAAGGTACGAAGTGAACATGGGAGTTTCGTGCTTTGGTCACTAGGGCTTGTGCAGAGGTGTGGATGGCGCCCACTGGCGTTGTTTCGCTGATTTTTTTTTCCCAAAACTGAAAAAAAGGAAAAACCACAATGATTAAACTTTTGCGGTTTCGAGAGCCCAAGAGACCCCCAGCAGTTAAATATAATTCTTACGAAAAAACTGACAAGAGGAAAAACTGGATCTGTTCTTCTACAGTAACATCTATCTCTGAAAATGTTTAAAAATAATACAGTTAGATAAATTAACCATCTTTTAATCTTAACTTTGTGCAGGATACTTTTCTTTTGTTTGAGACTTGGTCCAAGTCCCGTACTGCGGTGAGTTTCTTAAGTGGGTGGTGGTATTTTAAAAATCAAATGCAGACCACTAACCGTCCTGCGGTTTAGTTACGACTTTTCATAGGAAAAAACTTGTCGATCACTCCCCATTCTATTTGTGAGTGCTCCGTGTGAAATATGTTGCAACTTAATGTAATTAATATATATGAACTATTTTAATAACAGTATATTTTTAAGCTTGATATAAAATGTGGAAGTTAAAAGACCGTAAAAACCTGATATGAAATATAATCCCTGCGATTTAGTAAAGTCTACTGTGCAGTTGTGTTTTCTTCATGTGTGTATGTATACAAATGTTTTTACGCAACGATTAATAATGTCCTAATTTAAAAAAAAAAGATATTATTAATCTAGAGGTGTATATCTCCGTGTGGTTGCATGCGATGAAATGAAGATTATATATATTATTCAGTGCTTTTAGTAATGGTTGATCCAGCAATCGTTTCAGTGTTCTGGAGCCAAACCCCCAATAAAGCTCACAGAAGCGGGAGGCACTGGAGGATCCAACCCCTGGACTGGGGTAGAGGCCATCGCGGGGCACACTCACGCACACACCCACGTACACCCTTATGGGACAATTAACCTGATCGCGGTGTGGTAGAAAAAGCTGTGTTAAGAGGTGTAGACATGGGAGATTATTCAAGTTCAAGACAGACAGAACCGTGACTTGTATGGCTGAGATTTGAAATCAGGGCTCTAGAGTAATGAAGAATCGGCAGCAGTGACCGATTATATAAAGAATAAGATAACATCATGGATCTCTTGCAACTGAGTGTGTCCAGACCTGCTGAGAAGAAGACAGAACATATGTCGGTTTACGCTGCATTTTCTGGTTGTTATGCAAATCTTTAATGTAAATAAAATGCGTGTCATTTATGAATTCGCTTTTATCCATTAGAGGTATTCAGGGCCCCGGCCAATCAGCTGGGGATTATGGCTGGGGATTTCATCAAAATATACGGAGAAAGCTAACATGGGAAAGGATAGAAATTCCAAGGTCAACAAAGACAGTCATAACTACTGCGCCTCTGTGCCGCAGCGTTAAAAAAATCTCCCTTTAAGCGGTACTTTCAACTAGCTCACATCTACAAAAGTAAATGTGGGTTATTTCTATTTTGCTTTTACTAAAACGTCTGATATTTCACCGACTTTATGCTCTGAATGCGTCACAAAGTATTTTTTAGAGCTGTTGACTAATTTCTCTCTACAGATCTGATTTCGTTGTCAGTGAGATCACTCCTCCTGCAGAAGAAGTGCGTGCGACAGTCTGAGAGAAGACGAGAGTGCAAAATCTCTGTGTTTCATTTCTGCAACAAAAACGTGAGCCACCTGTTCGTGGTGTCTTTGGCTCTGACTAAAAGGCTCGCGGTCTGAGCCTGCCGAAGTGTTACTGAGAAGTGAGGGCGGGGTTCCTCTGCAACGAGATGTGTCGATTTTTTAAATTTTAAGTTACTGAAAGAAATACCGTCAGTTTAGAACTCATGGGGCTTTTCCGCTTTATGAATTTTAATGTGACAACATTACGAATCCATCTTTAAACAGCGATTTCTTCTGAATCAGGAGTTCTCAGCCATTTTGGGCCAGATTGCTTATCTTATATTAAGTAATCATCAACAAAAATTCATGGGTTGCGTTTATTTCAATCACAGAGATGCACTTTCAGCGGGACATTAAATTAACTAATAGGCTACTGCATGTTGGTATATATTAAAATAAAATCATTTTTCTTTTATCATGGTTACATTTAACATAAATCAGACAGTGGAGGTGGTAATATCTTCTAAAGTAGTCACTGAGCATTTCGCAAGGCAAAATTATAATAAAATAACCTTGTGTGTTCACAGAATTCAATCAGTTTACATTTTTTGATCCAGAGATGTGCAGTTTGGTCAACTGTTTAGGAAACTGAGGCTTAAACAAATCAGCTGCCAATTCAGTTCCTACCTCTGCCTCTTTGTGTGGCACGATCAAGTTGCCTAATCTGTTTGCACTCAAGTTGTAACAAAATGTACTTATATAATGTTAAAAGGTAGGTGTTGACAATAAGAGCCATCTCTAAAGGGGAACAAAGTGGGCCCAGCTGGCCGAACAGGCCAAAACCACAATCGACAATCCTTTTTTACACATGCATAAAAATATAAATACATATGTGTTTAAATATTTTAATAAATAGAAAACAAAAAACTCATATTTTTACTCACGTGAATCTATTCTCTGTTGCCACCACTAAACATCTCCATCCCCACACCAGTCAAAAAACTATTACCTAGAACCCAATTCTTCAGAAAAGCTCTTTTAACTAAACAAGAATCACTCAATTAATTTTTCTAACCCACTTTTTCACGGCAGGTTTTAAGGGATTACAGAAAGAGCTAAATAAATTAAAATTGTTGGTTTAATTTATTAGTTTACTAAATCAGTCTTACATCTTCAGTATGAAAACCTGTGCCATATTTTTGTGTGAGGGTACTGTATCAGTGGTAGTTGGTGGTGTCCTCTTGCTGATATGTCAGTTGAAAGTGGCATGTCAGAAGACTTTGTACACAAAATAAAAACCTTGTCAGTGTAGAACAGTTTGGGCATTTAAGAATTTGTCAGTCTGAGAAACTGGCACAATTTAGCTATTTCCTAACCAAACAACCATGGTGGACTGAATCATCTTCTCTTATTTGTCAAATGTCTGATGTTTTTATGCATTCTTCAAACAGTACAACTAGTAGGATATGTCCTTCTTGATGACTTTTGCCCATGTGTAAGTTGACAACACATAAGTGTAAGAAATTTTTTGCTCAAGTGTTTGGGAGCAGCCTCATCACCCCACTGTCACCCCCATGATGGCATTGCTGTGCCTCTTCCTGACGTCTTCCTTCTCTCAGTGTAGCTCTACAGAATGTGGTCAAAAGAAGGAAAGGGGGGCAGACAATCAGTCTTCATCATTTTTGTAGAGAATGTTACATGGAAATGATTATTTGTTTTAGAGTTTCTTCAGAAGTGTATACATGCCATGCCACGCTTGCAGGTGAATTTACTGATATTCTCATTTTACAGTGAATTTAGCAATTAAGAATTTAATAAGGATTAATTCAAGTTTAGCAAATAACATAATTAAATAAACAAAATCTTCCATCCGTCCATCCATCTATTCATTATCCAACCGACTATATCCTAACTACAGGGTCATGGGGGTCTGCTGGAGCCAGTCCCAGCCAACACAGGGTGCAAGTTAGGAAACAAACCCCGGGCAGGGCGCCAGCCCACCACAGTAAACAAAATCAGTGCCTACATAATGTGAATGAAAACTTGAAACATCTTAATTTGATTAAGACTGTTGCACAGTTGGTACAGTATGTACAGTATGTACTCTATATTTGAACATGCCCCATCTATCTATCTATCTATCTATCTATCTATCTATCTATGTGTTTTTCTATCTAATAATTCTGTGAAGACAGTAGTTCAGTTCAACTCCCAAGCTCACTGTTCACCACCCTGTATGAAAATGGCCAGTTTTCAGATTAATCTGAGCATTTTTACTTCCTTTAGCTCAAATCATATCACGTTTAGCTTATTCTATACAATAGCTAAATTTTTTATAATTTTTGATTTTAGCCGCATACTTTAAATTTTATCTTTTGTCAAAAATGTATAATGATTTCAGATTCCACCCTTTAAATATTTCAGTGTTTATCACTTTAAATAATACTAGTTATTTCACTAGAATTTTTCATATAATGAGATGTAAGGTTTAGTAAAGTTTTTAAGTGATAGATACAATGACACAAGAACCTGATGATTAAAGATCAGAGTTGCAACCACTCATTAATTTTGTCTGCTTTCTCAACATGTCAGATTATGAGTTTTAATCCATGATGGTGAAATTTCGGCTGACTAATAGAGGTATGTTGGAGACTTGTTTCTTGTAATGAAAAACAGATTTGCTTTGGCTCCACTCAACAATTTCAAATCCAAGAAGCACCAGGCAGTATTAACTGATAAGGTTTACACAAAGCTAAATGCACAACAGAAACATCTTACTTTAATAACACTGTAACAACAACATGCAAGGTCACAAAGATATGAAGTAAAGGTCATTCCTTTAAAAACAATCAGGCACCCAAAATTTTATTAAATGCAACAAAGGGGATTGATGTTCATCTTATTTCTCAGGAGAGCTTTTTTGTGTGCTTTCATTTTGAAAATACACCAATCACCACCCGCACTTGTGACGTGAGTAAATGATCTGGAGAGAAATATGTAGCTGTCAAACTATTTGCAAGATGCACAGCAGGGGAATTACAGCACACCTATTAGATAAAGACAGAATAGTAGCTAAAAAGACAAGGAAACCAGAAGAAACATAAATCAACAATTGTGTCTGACCATATAGGGTGGATAATGCAACATTTCTTATGTTGTCAGATGACTTCTGAAGAAAGCTAATTTGTCAGTCAAATGCCCAGAGATGGAAGGTTTATGTAATGAAGAATGGGCAAGGGTGTGTCGGCGTTTCAATTGAAGATCATCCTTTAACCGATAGGGACACCTTTATACAAGTCCCAATACCTGAGCTGCCTTGAATTCTGTATTGTCCAAAAAAGTAAAGGTGTGCAACACCGCAAAAACTGATTACAAACTGATTTGAGTTTACAAGCTATTTCTCACTTCACAAAGGTTACCTACTGAACTGAATATTTAGCCTGACATCCATCCATCCATCCATTTTCTAACCCGCTGAATCCGAATACAGGGTCACGGGGGTCTGCTGGAGCCAATCCCAGCCAACACAGGGCACAAGGCAGGAACCAATCCCGGGCAGGGTGCCAACCCACCGCAGTTAGCCTGACATGTATTCATTAATTAACATTATCTGCTTTATTCCTGTAACGGAAGAAATACATTTAGGAAATGGAAGAATGGTTGAATGACTATTATTGTTGTTGGCATACAGCATCATGGTGGGCATGAGGTACTTTCACATTCCAAAATATCACACACAGTACAAAAATACACTGCCAGATTGACTGGTGACACTATACATTTCAGTGTGAGGAGGTCTCACTGCATGCCGCATTAAAGTAGTGTCTCATCTTTATAGATTTTCCATTTTGCTGGGATTTGTCAGTTCCTTATCAGTTTGTCAACTATGCTAGGTAGACATAGATAAATTGATTCTTTTTCATTTACTGAATGCTTCGAGATAACAAGTTAAAAAAGCAATGTCTTGCACATTTGTCAGCAACCTTGAATATTTAATGAATTTGTATATACATCATATTAAACTTTCCTAATGAAAATTCTAATATACTAATGCATTAGAGTTTGGAACAAATAGGCAGTATGAACAAGTGTGGCCCTTTGGATTTTACTGAATGAGTGGAAATATTAATTTGCATAATGTAATGTTGTACAGGGTGGTGTAAGGGTTAGCACTGCTGTCTTACAGCTCCAGAAGCACAGGTTCATTTCTGTCGCAGTCTCTATGGAGTTTGACATTTTTATCATGTTTACTGCAGCACTCCCGGTTTCCACTAACTTCACTCAGACTTAGTTTATTTTGTGATTCCTGATAAGCTATGTGTGAGTCTCCCCTTCAATGAATGGGTCAGGGCTGGTTCTGCTAAGCTCTAAAATAAAGGTTGTTTATTTACACAGTGGTCAGTAAGTCTCCCACCAGTCTAGAGTACTGGGCTGAAATTCTGACCCATTCAGTCTCTGTTTGGGGTTTGGACATTCTACCTGTCTGCATTGATCTTTTCTGCAGCAACTGCAATTTCCGACCCACACCATAACAAAACATTGTGTGTATTAAGTTCATTAGCAAGGCCAGATTTGTTCAATATAATTGAGTGTGGGTGTGTGAATGAGTGTGCCCTACAATGTCAACCTCCACTTCCAAGTTTGGTTTCTGTTTTTTGCTCATTGCAACTAAAAGAGGGTCAGACCCTCTGAAACCCTGAACTGATTTCAGAAGATATTAAAACAGATGGATGACTGTTTTAGACATTAGTTTAATTATTCAATCAATTTGGTTGCCTGGCTTAGTTTTTAGCTCTTCTGCCTCACGGTCCAGGGTTTGAAATCTATACCCATTCATCGTTTGTTTGGAATTTGCATATTTTCTTGGTATCTACATTTTTTTTTTCATGAACATTTTAAGTAAAATGTTGATTTCAAATTGTCCCTGTGTAAGTCTGAGTGTGATTGTATACCAAAATGGGCCCTGGGATGAACTGGCATCTCAACCAGGTTTGGTTCTTGCCTTGTGCCCAATATTGTTGAGATAAGCTCCAGACCCTGTAACCCTGAATTGGATCAAGCCAGTTTGAGAATGATCTTTTTGTGTGCTCTTTAATGCTACCAATTGATAGCCTAGTAACATAATGCGAAGTGACACAATCAGAACATTTCTAATCTGCCTAACAGGAGCAGGTCAGCTGCCTTTGAGAAAAAAAATCTTTTTTGATCCTCATTTTAGTTTAGGCTAAATTAGGCCTAATTAATAGGAGATATCTGCAGCCCACTTCATAACTCTTATGTTGAATCCTGACATTTTGTATCCTGCTAATTTATTCTGTATTGTACAACTGTGAATTTTGAAAATCATGTGTTAAACGGATGGAATTACAGCACAATGTTTAGTGCTGTTGTTGCTACCACACAGCTCTGTTGTCCTTTGGTTCAAATTCTAAAACACGCACTCCAAATTCTGGGTGGTGTTTGCATGTTCTAATCATGTGTGTTTGAGTTTACTCTGGTGTTTATTTATATCCCAAAGACAACTGGCAATTCTGGAGAAGTTCATTACAATTAAGCATGGGGAGATTGTGCACTTGTGATGGACTGACCCCCATCCAGTACTGATATCTGCTTTGTATCTGATGCTACTCAGATCATTTACTGCTTCTTAATTCACTAAATTGTGTGTGCTGTGTTGTTGTAGCATGTACTGCATTATCGCTGCATGTGTGTTCACCAGTGATCCTAGAAATAAATACTTTTAATTTTACAATAATCTAGGAAGATAATGAATTTAAATAGGCTTTGCCCCACCAATAGCCTGTATTGGAATACATAGGTTAGGAAAATAGGTGTGTTAAAGTTTTTTTCTTCTATCACATATGGTACTTATTTACAGTTAATTTTCATTTTCTGGCTTAGCAGCAGCAGAATCTGGCCACACATTCAACAGCTTTCTGATTTTAACATTTTTGTCAGATTTCAGATAATCTAAATTACCAGGATTGACACCCTGACAGGTGGAATACCAAATGCAATATGGCAACTTTTTATCTGACTAAATGATTGAATCCTGTTGAATACTGTGTCACTTGCCAACTAAGCACTGAAATTAAACAAGTACCCTTCTTGCAGCTCCGAAGCACTGGCATGCTGCTGTCAGTGAACATGCTGCATTATGCCACCTTCTGTCCTAGACTCCTAAATTCACCCCACAGCTACTTCATTCTGCATGCTCAGATTTAGGCTGAGAACTCAATCTTTGCATTCAGAAACGATCATCCTCATCTTTACTTCAAACAAAACATGCAGTTATTCCTTTCTTTTAATGCATGTGTTTAATTGTTTCATTGTTTTTAGTTCAGTTTTCTTTCCAAGTCTTTTAGAGAAGATGATAAATGTGAGGCTCTTTACAAAGTAATCAGTGATTGCGCCTGTAGTGGCTTCCTCTTTCCTGTGTAAACATGATTTGTTTAGCAGGCTGCAGAGCAGTTGCACTTATTCTAGGGAAGGGACATTAAACCCCAAGCGATTTTTAACTGCAGACATAATGCACACATTCCTTCTTTGTCTTGTCACTGATTATCTCATGCACATTTTATGCTTTCCAATATGATTGTTTGTAATGTATGCAGCATTTTCAGCTTGTGCTTTCTGTTGTTTTGTTTTAAAAAGGTACCGCCTAGCCTGCCAGGCCACATCCTGTCATATAAACAGGCATACATGTGCTTTCCAGTGTTCATGTGGCACAGTTACACCACTGATCCTGGAGTAATAATGCCTGATATGAATACACTCTCCTCATTGCACAAAACGTTTAAGCCATGGAAAAAAGTTGCTGAGATAATACCAAAACTTCTAACTGGTCTTGCTAATCATGTTCTTTAAAGGGTTGGACAATCATACAATATATGTGCAAGAAGTTTAGTTCAACAGTGAACTCTACTAGCCAAGGTTCCTGGACACCCAGTGGGTGCTACAGAAAATGAAACAGTCGTGTTGTAGAATGAGATTGTTTGGTTAAGTTCCATTGACTTATTGATTGAATGAAACATCCTTTTACATGTCCCAAAATAATTAGAAGATGGACTAGTATAATGGAACAGATTATGTTTTTTGAACAACAGTAAGTCATCTGATGTAAAGCCCTATGTTATATACAGTATAGAGCAGAAGGCAGAAGCTGCAAACCAGAGAATTTTAAAAATATTTGGTGTCTGCTAAAACAATGGAACCATTCTGGAAACGAGACAAAAACACTGCTGTGACATTTACAATAGCACTGTGAAGTAATTTATAACAGTGACAGGGTATATTTCTTTATTGTGGAGTTGACATGTCCCGTTTACTCTTTGGATAACTAGTTTAGCAACAGTGAAAATGCTGCGCATTATTAGCATTACGTGAGAAATCATCTGGGGTTCCACCCCAGTCCTCCTTTTTTCTCTGCTGTTTGTGCTTCCTTTTGTGTTTGTTGCTATGCAGCACTTAAAACGAGTACATAGCAGTCACATGATGGGATGGGCAGGAGGAAATAAAATGGAGTGGGAGAGATGTCAGAGGGTGCTGTTGTTTTAGCTTTGTGTATTTAGGGACTTTACCATTCAATCCCTTTTAGCATTTTAGTGTTTTAATACTAGTATTTTTTTGACCTGCCTTTTTTAGATTGTTGGACTACAATTGTTATCTAGAACAATTGTTTTTTTTGCTATTGAGTACTTTTCTGAATAACCCACTTCTAAATAAAGATATGTATTTTACTTTTTGTTATCCACATCTGCACCCTGAGATCACACCGACAGCCACAGTTTATAGGGCGGTGTGCCATACTGAAGTCTTGAAGCTGGGCTTTTTTTTTGCCAAACTCTTCACACCCCTTATTCTGTGAGCATATCTAATTGGACTGCGCCGGATAGATAAAGTATCATTAGTGCCAGAATTTTCAGATTTCTAATGCAGAATATCTGATAATATCGTAGTAACATACACACATTCCTGGCATATATCTTTAACAAAATCTGAAACTTCTATGTCATAAAATTGTCCTCTGATTTCCATGAAATGCAGTACAAATGTTAACATACACAAAGTTGTGAAACAGGTTTTCAAAGTTTTACTGCAAGAAATTGAGTAAGTAGTATGATCACTTATGAACACAACATGGCATTGAGTCTTCGAGATTTTAAATATTTTTCCTTGTCATTTCAAGTCTGTAAATTCTTGTTCAGTTATGCCATATTTATGGCAATATCCTATACATGTTTGACTCGTTTCTGGTCAGGGGACCCAGCAGGCAAGTCAGTAACTCAGTAACTCTCAGTAACTGTAATTGTGTTGCTGTGCAAGTGCCTTCTCAGTTTGGCATCTCTCCGTATGTCTTGCATCTACCCCTCTTAGCCATTTTATCCTGCAATATTTCAGACAGACACACTGCTGTGTACACTACAAACATACCAATGATCTGACTCTTCTGCTGATTGAAACAGTGGTTAAGGTAAACTTTGTGTAATATTCATTACTCAAACAAACTTTAATTAAGGATTTGTTTTTCACACAGAATAAGGTAGGCCCATTCATCAAAAGTTCCACCATTGCTTTGCTGTTTCTACAGATATGGTGTTGAACCTTTGATGATTTGTGAAGGTCCCATAAGCATATTGCATGCCAAATTTAGCAGAAATCAGCTAAGCCATTATGATATTGTAACTTCTGTTTTTTCAATTTCAACATAAAACAGGCCTTGATTGATTTTCTTACATGCCAGATACCAACACTGAAACTTAAGTCAACTAGCTGCATATTGTGCATGATGGTAGTCATGGTACCACTAAAGAGCTTGACAGATACAGGAGTGTGTGTATTTGTGTCTGTTTGGGTAAAAAGTGTAAATATGGAAAAAACTGGATCATAACCAGCTCATTCATATTTAAGTGCAGTCAGTCTTACCTATCAGGTAGGCATTGTAGCCTAATAAATAAAGAAACGGGTTAATTCCCTGTCCCATTTCACTGAAAACATTATTTAACCTGCAAGTTTTCTGTCTAAAAAATCCTATGCAGCCAGCTCTCACTATGAAAGGGGGCTATACAAAATAATGGAGCTTTGATTGCTTCACACTTCTCTTCATCTCACTTGGCTCATGGGATAATACTTAACAAGACAGAAAATGAATTGATGTAGAGGTAGGCAACTGATGTCAGCAGTTTGCACATCCTATTCAAAGGACCATCTCAAATGTTGCATTTTTTTTCTTTATCAAATAACCTTGGACTCTTTGGTACATTTTAACATATGCTGTCATTAGCTATAAAAATCATATGTGGGAGTGTGTAGATAGATAGATAGATAGATAGATAGATAGATAGATAGATAGATAGATAGATAGATAGATAGATAGATAGATAGATAGATAGATAGATAGATAGAAATGTATTTGAACCCAGGGGAAATTTTGGCTATTTACAAAATAAATACATAATATGATACTGTGAGAAAAAACAAACCCATCTCAAATATAAACAGGAGTAACTAAAAAAAAAGAAAACTTGTGACTTAGCAGTTACAGTCACAGTCAGGCATTATACAAGCATATTGCTGTTGGTATAAAGGAGCCCCAGTTACATTACTTGAATGATTGAATGATTTGCTGGCTGAAAGTACTCAGTGTGTCAGAGAGAGGATGTGCAGCATTTTTCATGATGTTCATCGGTTTTGTCTTCATTCTCTCCACTACTACTACCTCCAGTAGGCTGAGCATGTGCTCCATAACTTCTAAATCAGTTTGTTGATTTGGTGGGCCTCTCAAATAATGAAGGACCAGCCCAACACAGAACAACATAGAAAATTGCACTGGCCATCACAAAGTTGTAGAATATGTCAAGGAGGTCACTATCCACATTAAAGGAGTGTGGCCTTCTAAGAAAAAACAGTCTGTTCCGCCCTTCCTTAGATAGATAGATAGATAGATAGATAGATAGATAGATAGATAGATAGATAGATAGATAGATAGATAGATAGATAGATAGATAGATAGATAGATAGATGGCAATTTATTTTTCCCATGGGCTCATCTTCAGAGATTTTTGTGATCAAGCTCTAATTGTCTATATACCCCATCCCCACTCTCCCAAGCTTTCTGAATTGTTACTTTGCACCGATGACATTGTTTGCATGATAATTTAAGACTGGGTCAGACTGACATAGGGAAAGGTGATATATTTGAAAAGAGTGCATTGTTTATAGTGAAAAAATTACAAGACTAGCCAACAAAGTACTGCCTATTGAAATGTTCATTTAGCCACTTATGAAGAAGTGGTTTGGAAAGAACATATGTACATTTGCCACGATTCTACTATGATTTTATTTAAATGGATTGGCTGTACCCATTGTACAGAAACAGTAAATGTACTAAAGGTTTTGAGAAAGTATGGGGCAGCACCCATTTAGATGGTATTTATCATAGAATAAACAGCCATTTACCAAAATGTGAATTATGCAATATTTATCGTATTTCTAAGGATCAATAGTTTGTTTTTGGTAAGCTTTGAAAACAGAGTATGACCAGAGGGATTTTTGCAGCTTCAGGGTACTTAAGACACTCATTGCAGAGCCTCCCTTCTCAGTCTGCTAGCTTGATGGCCTTGACTGTTCCCTGTTTTTTAAACTGATATTGGACACCCACTAACCTGGAAAAATGGCTCAAAAATAAATACACAGCTTTGCCTGTATAATAGTGGTGATGCCAATGTAAGTTAGTTCAATAGTACCTGGTAAAAAGAGATGATGGATGAAAAGTCAGTTCTCATGAGTCTTTGATGGCACTGTTGGCTTTACATTGAATTCTTTTTACTAAATGAAGGGATGGATGTTTCATCACCTTAAACTATTATGTCTCAAATATACATTTCAATATGGCAAAACATGTGCAGTGCGCTGTTAGAAAAGGACAAGGTGGGCAATTCTGCTATTAGGTCTACATATAATTCTGCTATATTTTAATTTTGACGGAAGTAAAAAAAATTTGGTAAGTAGCATAGCAAATGTAATGATTCTAAGGTGATAATTAATTTTATTGCACACATTAATTGAATTAAAGAGGGTATATAAAAACATAAAATAGAATAAAAGAATGGGGTCTCAAGTGGGCAATTATTTATTGTGATGAAGTTGCTGCAACTATAGTACAATAATGCAAAAAAAAAGTGATGTGGCTGTCATGTGGTCAAAGGCAGATCAAGGTGTGTTCTGGGGGAAGGTCAAGTCAGTGAATGGAGTGAGCCTGGCATCATCGAACTTCTCCCAGGTAAGTAACTCTGAGACTGTGGAGAAAGGAGAAAAATGTCATATACGGTACATAGCACTTTGTGAGCTATTTTTTATTTAGTCACACTCCTTTCAATCTGTGAGATGCTTGAGGCATTTTAGCCGAAGTGGCTTTTGCCCTCTGTGGTTCACTATTGGTTAGTTTAGCAGGGACATCTGATCCAATAAATAGATTAGGCTTATGGCCTACAAAGATTTCAGGGACCACAAAAATAATAAAAATTGACCAAGGATGTCAGCTTGACCTGAACCAAAAATTTATTACTCTAAAGCAAAGTCTGAGGTTATTGGAGCCTATCCTGATTGCATTAGGTGCAATACAGAAAACATCTATGGATTGGGTACCAGGGCATACTGTGGCCTGCTAATACTAGACCAATTTATAGTTGCCTGTGAACATAAGCTGCATGTCTTCAGGATATGGGAAGAAAACTGACATCCCTATAGAAAAACTCCATGAGAACACATAAGGAATGTGTAAAATTCATAGGGACTGTGCTGAAATTTGAGTTCAGGGCCCTAGAGCTGTGATGCATTATTTCTAATCACTGTGCCGCCAAGTCATTTTAAAACTATAGTAGACACTAGAAAATATTTCCTAAAGGCACTAATATTTTACAACCTAATAAAGACATATGGGGTTATTGTGCTGTACATTTCTGTGTTCATCTTCAAATTTTCATAATCTAGTATAGGATAGCCAGGAGAGCCTAAGCCTAGCCTCACTGAACTGGGTAGAAGGCACACTCATACATACACTCACACTCACTCATGTGGGCTCAGTTTAAAGTCACCAATATTACATGATTTTTAGAAGTGGAACTCAGAGAAATATGGCCATTGTATAGTATAACAAAAATCCATCTAATATATATTCTTGAGCCACCTACTTTTAATTATAATACCTCAAGAGGTAGAGGCTATCCTAGGAAAATAAGGTACAATGCAGGAAACCAACCAGACATGCAATGCCATTGCATCACAGGTAGCATATCTGTGCCCACTCATTCACTCCATGCCAGTCTGGAGTCACCAGCTATCTTAACACGTGATTCTACCAAAATCTGTAAGAAATACAAATTGTCTGGAAAAACCACAGATGAACACAAAGAGAATGTGTAAATGCCACACAGTCAGTGATTGAACCAATAGTCACATTTAAGATATTAAGGCATCAGCACTATTTACTCTGCAAATATGACAGAATTGTAAACTGTAAATGTAACATTTTCTTGTCTTTACTTAGTTCGTATTTGTAGCTTCATGCCAGGAAATTGTTTCCAATAAATCTACATGGCCTCTGTGGAAACTTGCTGTGCTTTGATCTTGTGAAACAATTGGTGGCATCTGCAAAGCTGTCTTAAACCCATGATCGTCAGCACAGCTGCTATCTGGCTGGCATTCAGGCTGTTCAGTCAGCTTAACTGATATGCTCCACTGGGTTATCAGTTTTAATCACTGAACTAACAATTCTGGACCTGTTGAGAATTGCTCGGCAAGTAATTATTAAATAAATATCTCATAACTGCAAGGTGTGTAAAAGAGTAGATGCGTACCAACAGTTTGGGCTCTGTTTCCCAACTTTGCATCTGTGTCCACTAGCATTTTCTTAAACTCTATCAAGGTGACATAATAGTTCACCTCACAGACTAATTAGAATCCCACCTGTCACGTACTGTATAGGGGTTTCCATGCTCTTCTAGTTATTCTACCAGTGTCAATATAGATTCCCAGTTTGGATTGCTTTGGGTAGGCAGGTTAAAAAATAGAAGAATGCATTTTGAAAATGTTGACAACTGGTGTTTTACGCACTGCAATAGGGGCCAATTAATTATAAAATTATAGTTTTAAACAAGCACACATTATTCAGTATATTGTATGTGTATAGGGCCCTCTATAGTTCCAGAGCTATATTACAATTGTTTTCAAACAGACGCACAGACACATACACACATACTGTATATTATATACTAGCAAAATACCCGCGCTTCGCAGCAGAGAAGAAGTGTGTTAAAGAAGTTATGAAAAAGAAAAGGAAACATTTTAAAAATAACGTAACATTTGCTTTCTATTCGTTTGCATAAGCACAGTCCTTCACCAGCAATTATTTAATGTTAGCTCAGACCCGGCACTTAAAGGTTTCTGTCACACTTTTGATGAGTTTGTGCCAAACACTATTCTATCCCTGACCATCTCAATTTCGTCTGCATAAGCACAGTCCTTCACCAGCAATTTTAAAAACGGCAGCAGCAGCGTGTCTATAAACTTAATTTAAACTTATGGTTTACACCATGCTTTGTTTCCGCAGTAGCTGCACTTATGAATATGCTTGTGCGTCACTCGCTTCATATTCTTTTGCTGCCTTCTCAATTGTGTAATGCGTTTTTTGTCCAGCGTTCTTTGGAGCTCTTCCTTGTTCTCTACGTACTGCGTTCACAGTCAGTTCACATGAGCCGCTCTCTTGTGTGATCTTGCGATGTCCACTTTTGTAAGTAAGTTGTAAGGAATGAGCCTGCCAAATTTCAGCCTTCCACCTACATGGGAAGTTAGAGAATTAGTGATGAGTCAGTCAGTGAGTGAGGGCTTTGCCTTTTATTAGTATATATTTTTATTAGCATCACTTGCCCTTAAGATTGAGGTTGTAGCACACTTCACTTATGAACATCTGCCTGGGCTGTAGAAGAACAATTACATCTATTTAAGAGAAAAAGTATAAAGTGCTTGTGGAGGTTTCATATGATTTGTTATAAAAATGTTCTGCTGGTACATGGTTGCTATATTGTAAGTGATTAATGAAACAGAGGGAGCAGCAGTTCCAATAGCAATGCCTCCTATAGGTGGATGGAGCTGTCATACTGGCATACCAGTGCTGTATGTGTCTGCACTAGTCCAAAGTAATGTTTAAGTTTTTTAAGAAAAAGTAAATCTTACCAGCTTTAAATAAAGATGTTGCACTTTTTGAAATGCTGTATTAAATGGATTAAACAGGCACAGCATATGCACCTAAGTGTACTACATTTGGTGAAATTTCAGACCTCACACACCTGGAATGCAATGAATGGACTTGAGAAAACCACCCTCATGACGATGCTCTCTCATGTTCCAAGATTTCCTGTTTTGTTCTTTGTGCTGCCAGGATAGGATCCAACACTCCATGACTATTAAGAGGATGTGAAAACAGTTAGATGGTTGAACGGATGTTTTTTTTTTTCAGCAATGTAAATTTGTTTATGTATAACATGTGGCCTTCATTGAAAAGTGTCTGCCAATGAAATTGTGATGATTCTATGTTGTCTCAGTTTATGTTAATATTAGGGTATGGAGTGATTTAATTAAACTCAGAGTGAAAGCACACAAAATATAATTCTCAGTATTTGTGCCCAACATTCAGTTTGAATCTGGATGGCCATAAAATACTTCCAAGTGAAGTATGCCTTGGCATTTTCTTAGAGCTGGCAGCCTTGGAAGAATTTGTGCAGTTTTGCTGTAAAAATCAACAGAAGCAATGATGTTCCTGTGCCTGTAAACAGGCCTGTGCATGAAAGTACCTGCATCTTATCTGCGAGTAGGCCAACATTTCCACTGTAACACCTTCAGGGAACACATCAGGGGCAGCTATAGTGCAGCTATCCCCGCAGGCAACCCTCCAAATACATCTCTCTATGGCCTCAGGTATACAGTATAAGCCCTTAAGCAGATAGATGATGGCTTTATCAGCATTTCATATCTAACAAAGCTAGAGGAAAGTGAAATTGCAGAGACAGAGATGGGGGAGAGAGAAGGTTAAATAAACAGGCTAAATAAATTCAAAAAGCTGCTAAGTGATTCTGAACAGAGTGTTAGCCCCCTTCACCCTGGTGCAATCACCTTTAAGATGGACCAAAAGTAGGACAATGATTGCTCAGTTTTGTGACATCTGTACATTACTTTGCATTACTTTGTTACTGTTCTTAAGTGTGATTTGTGCCACCTGAAGCCCTAACCTGGCCTGTTTTCTAAGCAGTTTTTTATACTGTGTTCTAGTGAATAGTGGATATTTTGGGTACATAATGAAATTCTATTGGTTTGTTTAAAAAATACAGCTGCTTTTTTAGCAGGCTTAAACTGTCATTTGTCAAATGAACCATTTTTTCATGGGTCCAGCCTATTTCTGGTATTCTTGCAGCACCCCTCTCTGATGGGTACTATGGACTGATGATTAACCCTCCTAAGGCTAGGTGTATTGCAGCAGACTGCCGGCATTCCATATTATCATAATTCACATTTATTATTTGCATTAGAACTTAGTATTTAGAAGATTCAAGTTTGTCTGTATGAAGCTACCATTACACTGTCTTTACTTTAATTCAAATTTTTCGTATGAGATAAACTGTTGGCCAGGTTGATTCAAGACGTATACACTAATTAGCTTTCAGGATAGTATATAGCAGACAATGGCTTTGTTAAATGCTGAGATGAGCCAGTTTTAGAAGAGATTTGGAACTGTCATTTTTTTAAATAAAACTATATATGTCTGCATCTGATTGCACATTTTCTTTTATGTGCTTTGTACTTAACATCTAGCAACTCTGTGATGTATTTTACTAATGTTTTCTGAGAATCCATGAAAATCAACTGAATGATCGCATTTGCATTCTCCAGTCTCCCCCTAGTGACCCATATTGGTGTCCTTTGACTGCCAAGACTTGTGAAATAAAACGAATGCTGATTTATAGGGGAGCATAAAGAGCTCTGAGGGGCTTACAGGCTGAGACTGAGTAGCTGTGGAAATCATTTAACACCATGAGTGACCTGGAAGATAACAGAAATACTTAGGAATGTGCTGAGCAAAATGAAAATTGATGACACACTTGTCCTTTAACATGAGAGTGATTGTTTTATTCACTTTTCTTAATCAGTTCTGACTGCCTGCATTTAGCATGAATGTTTGACATTTTTAAATCACTTATCTGACTTTTTATCTTAGGTAAGTAAAATGTAACTGTTTGCAGAAGAGGCTTTTCTGGCATATAATGCACACTTCATACAAGGATCTGTTCTGTATAGTGTATAAGTATTGAAAACCTCTGATCTGAGGGGAACCATAGCCAGTGGAGCATAATAACCGAAGGAACTTAACTCATGAGCTAAAATGTCACACAAAGGATTCTCACAGTGCCAAATTATTTGTGTACTTTTGTAATAAGCATCCATTATGTTCTTAATTTTAATGTGGAGCACAATATACTGTATCTCTCTGTTTTTAAATATTTTGCTCAGAATTGTGAAAAGATAATGAATAATACTTTATATAGCATGTACTATATTAAACAGTATAAAATTGTGAAAAGTGTGGGCTGGTGTCCTATCCAAGAATTGTTTCTACCATACACCTGAGGCTGCAGGGATAGACTCCAAACATCATAACTGTTTAGTAGACAAAGTGGCTTGAAAAAGTAGATCTTGTATTAGGGAATGGATGTGTCTATTTATCCATTATTATACCAGTCTTGAACAGAAATGCACAAGTTGGGGCCAATTGTGGCAGCACAGGAATCAAACAAGGGTCATCTCTTTAATTGTGCCAGTTCCCTGAAAGACATGGTGAAAGCCCACACAGACATGTGGGAAATTTGCAGATTCTACACACACACAGAGTCAGCAAGCTGGAATTAAAACAGAAGGTTTGAAGCAGGACAGGCATATTAAAAATTTGCCAAGATTATATTTGTAATACCTCCACTATTTCAGATATGTACACACTTTACAGCTAACCTTGATATCTATCAGCAATCAAATAGATAACCACACACACTGGAGATTTCCAGCCATTCTCTCCTCTGTTAACCCTCAAACTCTTGGTCTTTGAAGAAAATGACCTGAACGTTTGGAAAAGTAGATGGGGGAGTGAAGTGGAAAAGGTGTCTTGATTATTTTCATAGATTTGTAATTCCAGGATATATAAGATTGGCTCCAGCAGACCCCCGTGACCCTGTGTTCGGATTCAGCAGGTTAGAAAATGGATGGATGGAAGTATTATTCCTCACTGGTAAACATAGGCTTATCATGTGTAAAAAAAATTGGATGGTGACAATAGTCATTTACTGCAAGGACTAAAAATAATACTCTTAACTTTGACACTGACTGATCCTATACAGTATCTAAGATTTCATCCTTTATTTTATTATAATGTAAGGGTCCTCAATATAAGCTGTGATAAGGGATTACAAGCAAAAAAGGGTGACACAGTACTAGGGCAGGGACTACCAGTTCAACAGAAGGAAAAGGAAAGCAGGTCCTAACAATAACATTTTTTAAAGCAAAGTATATGTTTTGTTTTCTTTTCATCAGAAGAGCTTTCAGCTCAAATCACCTAACCATTATGTTTCAATAGCCTTTAAACTCTGATCGCTGGTCACTTCCAGTGTCATGGTTTTTGCCAAAACAATACCAAGAACACTACAGTGGCCCAATGTCCATTCTGCCACAGACTTCAGTTTCTTTGGAATGACTATAAACCACTTGTTGCCCATCCTCTTAAAGATACCTGCCAGTGTTTACGCCCCGGGTCGGTTACCTTGTGGACTTTTTCAAATCTTACATGCATCTGCTCTGTTTGCATCTTGTGCAGGCATTCTTGTCTTTACATATTCCAAGGCAGCTATAATCCACTCATGGGTTATTTCTTTATTGGAGGTGTTGGTATCTTTTCTTTAGTATCATTTCTGCACTACTAGTGCTGGCTGTCCTTTCTCTCCAAGGCTCCACCTCTGTCTTTTGTGACTCTTTCACAATTCATTTGTCCACTAGGCAATCCATTACAAGGCTTACAGCAACTAATCTCTTCTGGACATTCACCTTGATTACAGTGTTTACACTCATCCTGGCCACTCATCCTCCATTTACAGAAGCAGCAATTTGTAGTAAATGGCCGAAAGGGGACCACAAGCTATTATTACATTTCTATCCTCAGGTCAGGAACCCGGCCTAGACTGGATGGCAGTTTTTAACAGAAGATATTAATACAGAAACATATACTGAGTAAGGCAGAGTGGCTTAGACATTAGTCTTTCCACCAAGTGATTAAATCCACATCATTGGCTCAGCCTGTCACTTTACCTGTCTGTGATCCAGTTGTTAGCAGTTACAATTGTAATGCTCTTTGCAATGGTGTTCAATATAACACTATAAAAAATAGGCTGTTTGTAACATTCATG
The DNA here is from genome assembly GCF_016835505.1 of Polypterus senegalus. NCBI lineage: Eukaryota > Metazoa > Chordata > Cladistia > Polypteriformes > Polypteridae > Polypterus > Polypterus senegalus. Next base: position 67,908,976 of record NC_053166.1, read on the forward strand.
TAGTTGACATGTGGGAGGAAACTAAAGACACACCCAAAGAAAGCATAAACTACAGATACACAGTGATTGTATTATAAATTGTATCAGGCCTCTAGAGTTAAGAAATGGCAATACTGACCACTGTGCCAGTGTCTAGCCACATTACAGCCAAACTAATAATCAACATACCTGTAAGAGACGCCAAAGATTAGGCTGCCTGTTTGTCTGTTGGTCTTCAAATACATGTTTACACAGCTTTGTTTCGTCTCTTAAAACCCAGGACTCTTGACAGTTTGTTATGCTTCATTCAGATAATGAAAAGCATAAGAAAAATTCTGTTAACAAATATTGATGTGATTGCTTTGTAATTCCCATTGATCATATATGTTTATTATCTGTCATGACCAGAAGCAATTGAATCCATCCTGAAAATTTCACAATTAAAAATTTATATTGATTTCCTTGCAGACCTATAGTTACATTGGAAGCTTTTTTTTTAAAGGAGAAAATGTGTATGTTCCATCAAGTACTTTGCTTCATGGAACAAGGCAACCTTTCACTAGGAGTGTGGCTGTAATTAAAATGGCATTATTTAGTTTGACAATACCTGTACCAAAGGATACATGCCATATTCTGTAAAAGAGTGGTGTCCAATTTAGGGTGTAACCTTCCCTTGTGCTTGGTTTTAATTATAATAACCCAAATAAAATATTTTGAGAAATAGCTACAAACAGTGAAATCAATATGTGAGAGAAAGAAAGAAGACAGCTGATGACCTAGAGGAATGCTGTTATAGGCATCCCATTCGTATGAGTCACAGATAAAAAGAGGTCCAGAAAGTAGATGGGGCAATCAGACTAAATACGCTTTCTGGTGTAAGCTGAGAACAAGATATAACTGTTAAAAAAACAGATCAGTGAGTGAAACTGCAGAATAGCTAAAAGTACTTTTGTCAAATGCAATTGACAGTTTTTAGCAAAATCCTTGGTTTGCCGAGTATGTCGAGGTTGCTGATTTATTAATCAGAAATCTATCTGAATAAAAGGATTGCAGCAAACTATTCACAACACGTCTGACAATACTAGTACTACTGATACTATTCACAGGTGTGTTGTTATTGTTTTGAAAGGGAAGCAGACGTGGGTTCTAAACAAGTCCTGTGTCTGTTCAGGATGTACATGGGAGTACTTTACTTTTTGCAAGACCATATCATTGACTTGATCTTACGGAGATCTGCCCCACTGTTAAACTACCATCACACAGAAACACTTTTGCAAAAAGCATGTATAATATGCAGATGATGATTCTACTCAAAGAGCCTTTTGAAATTCAGTTGCATTAATACCTTTACAAAAAAATATAAGACATGCTTGGAGTTTATTGGGGATCACAGTGTTTTATGGCTCAGAATGTTGCCTTCCAGCAGCAGACAGCACCTGGTACAAGAACAAAGAAAGCCCTCTGCTGTCTGTAGTGAATAGCTGCTGGGCGTGGTCTTTCTGGCATTAATGTCCCACCTTCAGGCCACAGAGTTAGGAGAGCACCTCAGAGGTGTGACTTCAACTTTCAAGGGCAAAAATAAAATAAAATAAAAACCTTACTCTGCAGAGGCATTTCTTAACAAGTTTCTCTGTGATCTGAAAATATTCTTTGTTTCTGCACTAACTTGAAATTTAACATCAGCGTAGTGCCAAGAATGTGTTACATCTGTCACCATGTGAACTTTCAGAGCATAAAACAGAAATTATAGGGTTTAATTTGTGTCCAAATTCAAGTTGTTTTATAATACAGTGAACCTATTACTAGTAGTACTAGTATTAAACTAATATTGAATTAATATAATTAAAATAATGGTGAAATGGTGGCACAATCGAGTGTTAGCCTAGTCACTCTCTGCCAGGATTTGTAGCTGTGTCTCCATGTATGTGTGACTTTCTTTTAAGTACTTAAGGTACTATATCCCAAGGGCATGCATGTCAGGTTGATTGTTGGCTGTAATATGACATGATTGTGATTAAGTGTGGGTGTGTGTGAATGTGTCCTGCAATGGACTGGTAAACCTTCCAGGTCTGGTTTCCTACATTGTGCATGATGCTGCTGCTAATCTGAAATGTTAGCCAACTTAGAAATGAAAAGGATAAGCATACTGCGTATTTTAATCCATGTTAACAGCAGTTAAAACTTTATCTTTTCAAAAAGAGTGGATTAAGCGCTAGTAATAAAGTTAACATTTCGTAAATGATATGCAGTTGACAAGGGCATACAGTATCTCATTTGATAAGTTATAGTTACAGTGGCTACGCCACACTATGCACAACTCAGAAGAATTCAGACTTCAGTGGCCTACAAAGATACTATCACCTCATACAGTATGCATAACAAACACACAGAAGCACAAACAAAACTTGTTATTTTGAGCGGTTGTGGGATATAGCAATCAAAACAGTGAATGATCTAAGCGCTCAAGGCAAATGTGAGAATTTTTCTTGTTGAGGTACCCATGCTTCATTCACAAATCAAAGAGAGTCCCAAAATAATACTGTTGAAAGAAAATCTTTCTTTACTTGGTATATGATTGTGTAAACACATATTATTCATCTCTCCTGTTCAGCAGGAATGGCCACAGAACCAACCAACTGCTGCCCAGCTCATATATTATAAGCATGATTCTCTCTGGAGTCACAATCCATGTCGAGCAAGCCCATTCTTCCCATGCCTGTGTGGATGTGCCTTAAGGTGTTTTTTCTCCCACATCTCAAAGATTTTAGGTTAATCTACATATCAGTTTCAAACCAGCTATGTTATATCTGGCTGTGCGGTAATGATGAGCAATGGAGCAAGAGGCTGCCTATGGTTTCTCCAGAGTTTGGCAACTATAAATTGATTTCAAACAAGCATTTTGGCATTAGGACATTTTCGATAAAAATAAACGAAATGCATCAGGCCTAATTTCCTTAAAATGGCATCAGTTTGAGTTTTGAAGGTCCATCCCATCATTTGATAGCCTGTTCCTTGTATCTTTAGTCTGTTAAGGTGCATTGCCACATCCACCACACAATGAACCACCTCAGGATCCCAAATTAGAACTCAAGCACAGCTGTACAATGGGAGACACCTCAGCTTATGTTGCAATAATATTTTTCTGACTTTTTACAAATTGTTTTCATTTGTGCCTTTGTTAAATAGCTCATTTTAAAATAAAAGTCTGGATCCACCATACTGATTACTTTCACAATTCTGAACATTTCCTTCATGTCACCTCTTAAGCAGCAGAAATTCAATTTTGTTTGAGCTGACTAGAAATAAAAATCAGGAGAGATTATGAAAGGCTATAAAGGGCATTTTGTGGTATTTTTACACTGTGCACCAGAACTGTACTCAAAATTTGTATGCATGTTTTCAATACTGCAATTTTTAATAGGTGTAATAATGTATTAAATTATTGTTTAAGGAAAAACTTAAAGCATATCTTGTGTGAAATGAGTTTTCATGAAGTGAAAGGCAGATTGTTTTCTTTACTTTCCCTAATGTCACATCTTGAATTAGACTTTTGCTCTTAAAGGCTTTAATTGGGTTGTAATGTGCAGACAGGGGAGTAAATCCTTCTAAGACTTTGATGTGGTTTGAAACAGTCTTGTTGTTTTGCAGTGAGTCTGTGTCCCATGTTAGGATGCTTTATGAGGCAACTTGCATTCTTTTGTGACGGGGTGGGAGGTAACGTTGCTGAGCTAACTGATTACAGCAAGCTGAGGCACAGAATTTCAATGAAAATTGTCTGGTGATAGAGTCAGAAAAGGTCAGGGTGATGTAACGCAGGACTGACACCCTCTCATGCTGTTTTATTAGCTGCACTCTTACAACAGTGTTAAATGTTCTCAGTCTCAGTAACTCAAGAAATACTGTAGTACTAGGGTGTTGTACCGTGTTAGCCATTATGAATATAGAGAAAAGTCAAGCAAAATTACACCTTTTATTGGCTAACTAAAAAGATTACAATATGCAAGCTTTCGAGGCAACTCAGGCCTCTTCTTCTTCGAAGGGGCCTGAGTATTGTAATCTTTTTAGTTGGCCAATAAAAGGTGTCATTTTGCTTGACTCAATAAATACTGTAAAACGTATTTACTTAGAAAATACAACAGAATAGTAAATACAAAGATAATTTTTAGAAGAATTATTCATTTATCAATCCATTTACTTTCTATACATGCATTTTCCTAATCTTGGTGGTAGGGAGCCAGAACTTATACCATACATATCAGGCCCAATGTAGGAAACAGCTCTTGATGGAATGTCTTTGAGTTTCAAAGTGAAAAAAGTCCACAAGAAGATGGACCCAAAACTGATCTGGACTTGTAAGCGATAGGAGGGAGCAATACTACACTCTTTCTTAACAGTCATCATAAACTGGTTTTATATGCTGTTTTAAATTGTGTAATATAAACAAGAGTCCTTTACAAGAGTGGTATTATCATTAAAGTGATCAGTAAGCTTGTCAGTATGTTAAATATTTTACTGACTTTATTTATGAACTCCATAATGCCATCTGCTCATCATTTGTGAAGTAATTTCTACAGTGATTTCTAAAACTGGGCCAATGTCTTATTAAAACTACATGGGCAGCTTGTCATGGGGGGATTTCCACTTCACAACAAGGGCTGGTGATTGGAATTAATGTGCAATGCGTAGGTGTTGCACAACCATGGTTAGCAAGTACACTTAGAGTACTTCTTTTGATGAAATAGATTTAAAAATTGGGCGGCAAGATGGTGCAGTGGTAGCGCTGCTGCCTTGCAGTTAAGAGACACGGGTTCGCTTCCTGGGTCTTCCCTGCATGGAGTTTGCATGTTGTCTGCGTGGGTTTCCTCCGGGTCCCACAGTCCAAAGATATGCAGAATAGGTGGATTGGCAATTCTAAATTGTCCCTAGCTTGGTGTGTGTGTCCTGTGGTGGGTTGGCACCCTGCCCGGGATTGGTTCCTGCAAACCCCTGTGACCCTGTGTTTGGATTCAACTGGTTGGGAAATGGATGGATTTACAAATTGAATTGTCTTCAGACTGCTTTATTCTACACATCATCCACAAAGTCTGACATTATTCTGGCTTAAAGATAAGAATTGAAACTATCTTTCCATTTGCCCTCTGGCCTACTCAGCTTCTGCATCTACCTAAATTAGTTTAGACATAGACGTCTGAAACTAAAGGTAGTATAACAAAAAGAATAGCTTGTGTTATTTAAATAGCAGATTTCAAATACTTAAACTAAATATTTGTGTGCTCTGTGCCATTTTATTGTGAAGGATGCCAGTCTTTTAATAAAAAAAAATTAATCAAATTGACTACATTAGTTTTCAATGCAGTTTTGATTCTTCCCTTGTGTGTGATGTTGCTGTAGCATTTGCAGCCCTTTAGTGAAATGTGCAGATATGGAGAGAAAGAATGAAAGAATTAACTGAAAGTACAATTTCGTTTACGTTCATCCAAAAATATAGTCACTTTGCCTGCAGTATAGTTAGGGCATGTCTCAATGCAAATCTAACAGATCAGCATCCTAGTCAAAAGTGGTTGTTAAATATTCATAGTGTTGATAGATGAGAAAGAGAGCAACAAATCATAAAGTCATGCTGTCATCCTCTCCTTGCAGGAGGGTGTGGACCTCAAATAGAACACTGACAGGCTGAAGTGACTAATAACATAAGGGAGGAGTGAATCTTACACAACTGAAAGCCAATTGGGTTATGCCAAAGTGCCAGGTTGAGAAACATCAAAAATGTGACTTATTGATCATTATTTTCCAGATGTACCATAGGAACAAATATCTATCTATCTATCTATCTATCTATCTATCTATCTATCTATCTATCTATCTATCTATCTATCTATCTATCTATCTATCTATCTATCTATCTATCTAGAAAGCACTATAGCTAAGGATTAGCTGGTTTAGGAAGCAGGGAAAGGGTAGCTGTAGATACTTTTCGCCTTAGGGTGTGTACAAATAAAATAGAAATGGCAAGTACAGTATATCCATGTAGCAAGCGGTGCAGTGGCTTATTAACCAAGAATCCAGAAAGTCTGCAGGAGGAAATCCCACTACTGGTTTATTAGGCAAGTTGTCCAAATTCATGATTTTTATTGTAGTGTATGCTATATGTAAAGTGCTTTGGCATCACAAATGGCATCAAATTAAATCAGGATTGACTATTTAAAGATTATACTGAAACTAGGATAGGTCTGGAAATTGAATAGGCAGAAAGGAAGCAGATTTGTATATTTGTTTGAGATGAAGAAACAGAAACTAGGGAATTAATGTAGCCTAGTAGTCAAAGATAATTTACTGGAGCAGTGGAGCTATATTTCCATTTACATGAAATCGGAGAACTAGTTGTCCCTGATATATGCTAGGAGGATGCCTCTGAAAGAAGCGTAACAAGGTACTGCAGGGCTCTAGTTGCTTTGTTGCATGGGTGTGGCCATTTGCAGCTGATACAGAGGGAGGAAATGAATCAGACTCCTGCCATCTGGACAAAAATTACTAAGCAGTCTGACAGACGATTAGCAAACTTTTTTGTCATTGTTAAGTGGATATAATTAATTTCTGCTTTTTTTCCTTCTTTTTTTGTAAATCTCAGGTTGTCATAGAACTAATTTTATGAAACATTATTTCTAGTTAAAGGGGTCTTTCTAATACAATTTAAAGTCCAGTGGTTTGTATTTGATTTTTAAAGCTTTACAGGGTTATATGCTAAAGGGTCAGGTACACATATTTATATTCATAATTAAAGAAGAATGGAACCTTGAGACATAATAGAGCTAAAGTTACCTTATGACTTTGTTCCACCTACAGTCATAATTTAAGAAACATTTCTAAACTCTGGTTACATGAGAACCACAAAGAGAAAAGAAAACAAGTCATCTTGACTTCAATTAAAATGTACAATTACATGCTAACATATTTCATCATATACATAAAAAGAGATTTCAGTATTTGTGGTGTCATCACCCGCCATTCAGATGAATATAATATAATGCTAATTGATTTTTGATATTGAATTGGCCTGCTATATATTTTTTATCTTGTTCTGCCTACAGTTAGTTTTATGTGCTTTTTTGCTTCAGCTAAGTCTAACTAAAATAGTCTTCATGATGGACAAGGTAATTTCCTGTGCTAAGCCCCTTTTAGATAAATCTTGCCATCTGCACAAAAACAATTAAATTTAGTATGTTTTGGGATTTTAAGTTGGGGCATAGCTCTGTAGTGAGTCATTCTATAAAGGTTATAAGTCTTAGCAGTGGACAAAGAACATTTAGACTTCATAATTTAAATAAATACCTGCCAAATGGAATGATGGAATATAAAATCCATAACCTTTTATTTTATAAAGCATCTTTTTATGGTGAACACCATCCAAAAGCACTTTTCATAAAATGGAATTTGAACCTCCCATCTTATGGTACCAACTGAATCCACTTAGTTCCCAAGCCACTGCCTTGGACCCTGCATGGTAGGGGTGCAGCATATCTAGCAATAAGGAAATGAAGAGGGGTACTGTGTTAAATCTCTCTTGGACATGTCGTAAGAACAAAAAAATTTAAGTTAACCTTCTGGAAACTCTTCCACGCAGGATCTTTGTGGTAAAATAATATGGTAAAATTCCAGGTGGATTTATTTTGCCATCATTAAAATTCTAAAATTCTATTAAGATTCCACTCAAAAAAGGAAAAGTATATGAAACATTTCAAACTTTGCTAGCACAATATTTTAAAGAAAGTGCCATTTTGTTTATCGTATTTTTGATTGGCATACTTTTAACTTATAGAAATATTCCCACAAAGTGACACCAGAGTAAAATGGTGAAGGCCCAATTCTAATATTTCACTCATTTTGAGACATCAGAGTTTAAAAAGGGATTTTTTTTATAATTAGTCATTCTATCCAGACTCACTTCCTGTCTTGCCTTTATGATACTGTGAATCTCTGTCTACCTACCATCCTATAATGGAAAAAAGTGGTTTTGAAAATGTAGGGATTAAATTTTGATCAATTCTTATCAAACAGACTTACACTTTTGAGCCCAAAATACTGCTTAAAGACAAGGCATTGCAGCCAGACCTGAGCCCATTGCCCAAGTGCTTTATGATGGCAGGGCTATTTGATGTACCACACCACTCTGGCTTTCTAGGCTTCGGTTCAATTTTTTTTCTGATTCTACTTTTTCTATTACAGAGTCAAATATAGCAAGACCTGTCCTAACAACATCAAGGATAAAGCAGGAATCCTGAATTAGACATCTGTCCATTACAGGGTTACTTTTGTGAACACTGGGGAAATTTAGAGTCAATGATTAAACAAAATGATGTGGGAGCAACCTACACTATCTGAAAAAAATCATGTGGACAAAGGAAAGAGAATGCAAACATCACATAAGTTGGAAATCAAACAAAGACCCAACAATCTGTTATACAATAACACTAACCACTTCACAGCCTTGTCACTCAGTGCACCTCAAGAGAAAAGGGACACAAAGATTTTGAATAAGTAACTGACACAAACAAAGCAACATAACATGGAAGCTTGGGGGGGAATGGTGGCATAGTCCTTCTTCTTCACAGCTTAGAGTCCTGTGCTCAGATCCCAAACTAGTCACTGTTTATGCATAGTTTGCATGATCTAACCATACCTGGGTACTGTGTTCACTGTAGGCAGTTTTCTTTTCATATCCCAAAGGCATGTGTGCTATTTTAAATGGTTATTATTAAATAAATTGCTGTGAGTGTGTGTGTGAATGTGCCCTATAATGGAGTTTTACCTTATCTAGGGTTGGTTCCTCTCTTATGGCAATGATAACTGGTAACTACATTCCCTGTAGTAGGTAGGTTTGAACATGGAATGGATAGAAGAGGGAGTACAGATGCTTCCTAGTGAGCACAATTAACTCCGGTTTCTAGTTCACCTTTCATTGCCTTGTTGCTAAATAAATATTTGTCTGATTGCATCTAATCTTTATCTCTATTCTGTTTAATATATGTCGTTTATCTGAAGATACAGAAAGCAATAAATTAAACAAAACTAACTAAATAATGCTATTGTTGACTAATAGCACCAGAACCAGAAAAAGGCACCGATAACAAAAAATGAGGATATCAGCAAAACAAAGATAGCTATTCAATTACAAGCTCACTAGTTGTTGTGAACGTTCCCTTGGGCTACAGGGATGCTCCAAACATGAACAGAATATGACACATGCCATTCTTTAACTATCTTTAGTCTGCCCGTCATATTTTTATGGGTATGGATTTAATTTGTTCCTATTAATGCTAAATGTGGTGCTACCCACTGTAGACTTATAAATGTTTGGAGGACTCCTTGTGGTTCTTGAAATGGACTAGGCTCTGTCTGGGTTATGTATTATAGATATGTTTAAAATGTTTATTCATGTATGATCCAGTTTGTGTTGGTTTGATGTAGTAAATAATTTATTTTTGTATATGTTAACCATAATGAGCAAACAAGAGGCCTAGTGTTAGAGATGAAAACTGAAAGCTGAATAGTTTTCTGTCTTTGGCATCAACCTTATCTGTTTAAAGGGCTCTGTTAAAATTCTACTTAGGAAGACGGTCTGGGATTCTTTCTCCCAAATGAGTACTCCTTTTTGTCGTGTTGATTTGTGCAGCTGGTTACAGTGAAAATTTCCTTTAGCTCTAAAATTTTATATGTTGGAAAATTATTGTAAACTATTTCTGTGATTGTAGTTAAGTTTTTAGACTCACTTATCCATTACAAGGTTGCTTGATACCATGCTGATATATAGTGTAGAATCCAGTCACCTTTCAATAGGTGCAACTCCCTATATTGAATGTGTTTTGCATACAAAGAAGAACTGATCCACTGTTGTGCAAGAAAGCTGCAAGTACCAGAACCTACATCCATCAAGATGCATGTCACATCTTGACGCATTCCAAGGACTGGCTTGGTGCAATTAAAAAAAAAACATTTGAAATTGACAGGATTTATCATGCTGTGACTTGAAATTCTTCTTCTTCCTCCTTTGTAAAGCAAAGAACCATTCTTAATGGTTTGCTAATATAATGCAAGTACAAAATTCACATGCACATCACCAAAATATGTCTATGCCATTTGACCCTTTACTTTTTATTTTATTATCTTTAGCATAACCTGCCTAAATCTCTTCTGGCTTTACTTCAGTCCTTACTTTTTAATGAATACATCCACTTGGAACACTAGCATAAAACTCCATCTTCAATTAAATACCCAAATTTTAGAGAATGAGTCAAAGGAGATGACAAGTTGTGCTGGGGTTTACAAAGGAGGTAGCACTACAGTGCAGGTGTTTTGAAGTGTTAGACCTTAGCATTTAAACAAAATAAACTGGTGAATTGAATTAATCAAAGGAATTGTTTGATGACCAGCCATTTATTAAATTAAATTTAATTAGTAAACAAACAAGTATATTTGAAGTATTTGATGAGAATTCTTTAAAAAATATTTTAATGTGTTGAAACATTTCATGTTTTTGTGTATGCATCACTGAAATCTCTTAACACTTCAAATAAAATATAAACTACACCTACTTATCCATCATTTATCTTTTTTCTTAAGCATCGTGAGCATGGGAAAGATACTATATAAATAAACAATTTTTATTATTATTACTATCCTGCTATATAAGTTTGTAGAATATTAAAATGTGGGATATATGAGTTGGAAGTTCATGGAAAACTGGAGTGAGTGTGGCAACAGTTGGCTTTTGCCTGGCAGCAGAGCTGCTTAGGTCTTCTCTGGCTTATTTCAGTTGTGAAATAAAACAAGCATGGTCTGAAAATTGAATGATGGAAAGCATTAATGGTGGCACAAGAAGTAGCTTTGCTACATCATAGCTCCATAATCCTGAGTTAGAATATAAACTTGATCCCTGTCTGTGTGGTGTTTGCACATTCTCATCTTAGTGATTTTTTTCTTCAGTTCTGCCAGTGTTTTTCCTAAAGAAGTGCATGTTAGATTACTTGGGAATTCTAAATTGGCCCTATATTAGCTAGTAAGGGTAAGTATGTGAGGGGGCACTGCAATAGCCTGGCACATCGTCAAGCTAGTTCACACCTTGAGGTCAGTGCTTCCAAGTTTAAACATGGACAGATGGAATGGATGTTAGTTACAGCTTTCATATTCCATGTTTATGTGAAATACGTATCTCCACCACAAAGTTGTATTTTGCATTGATATTAAATCACATCAGGGTGTTTTATTCTTGCCAAAAAAATCTGTGGCATTTAGTTTGCAGTAGGAGTCATTTTTCCACTAGTTTTGTCTCTTTGACTTAGATTTGGATGTTAGGTATTCTTCCATTTTTCTGAAGGTACTTTACAGGATTTTGAAGAGTTGGTACCCTATCAAGCAATCAGTTCTTCCATTCTAAATACTTCTTGTCCAATTATAGGGTCATGAGACTATTGGAGCCTATCCCTGCTGCCAGTCTTTGTTTTATGATGAACATACCCTTAAAAGGCATTGTACAAAAGCAAAAGAATACAATTTATACTAGTTCTACTGCCTATGCACACCTACAACACTCCACCTGGGAGGCAAGCCAGTGTCTAAATCCTGCCTGACCATCTGGGATTGAAACCAATTCATTTCATTGTCACAGAGGGCAGGGCCTAGTCCAGCAGCTGTGGGCACAAAGCAGCATCTGATACTGATAGTTTGAGGCACCAATGCTAACTGCTGTGCCACCCAGTCTAAATCATCCCTGGCATCTGAAATACTTGGAAGGAGGCATGATGTGATGAAATCCCAAAAATCCAGCAACTAACATTATATCTGACATAGTGGATGTGGGAGCTTGACAATGATATGGGCGGGGAGGGGGCTTAGCCCTGCTAAATGACCCCTGGAGCTGGGCCTGGCCTAAGTTATTGTAAAATCTTAAAATAAGTGTAAAACTTAGAAAATTTCTGTTGTTTTTTTTTCAGCACAAAGCCAATTCACAATACGTTTAGTAGATTCAATACTCTTAAAAGTGAAAAGCACTGGCCATTAAAAGAAATACAGGTGTTTTAGTTTATAGCAACGTGTTAGCTGGATGAATTGTTTAACTTTAATTATAAATCTGTTCTTAAAAATTCAACTCATAGAACTGTAGTAATAACGTTTATTTTAACTCAAACTAGGATTTCTTTTTTGATCATTTCCTTTAATAACCTTTTTTTCAGTGACTGTATGTTTTTTTTTTATTGTGGCACGACTGAAAGACGTGGAAACGTTCAAAGTAAGTTGAGCGTCTGTAAATGTGGAATGTTGCGACTACGACTTTAAATCCCTTCTCTGTCTCTCTCTCTCTCTCTCCCTCCTTTTTCTTAGACTTCAGTGAGTTTTGAGGAAGTGTTACAGCCCCCAACCTACCAGAGCCTTTAAAATGAGTAGTACACACCCACGGCTGAACCAGTCGAGCGCCGCCAGCCCTGCTGCTGCTGCTGCGAACACAGACAAGGACGCCGAGATGCCCGCTACAGAGAAGGACCTCGCCGAGGATGCCCCTTGGAAGAAGATCCAGCAAAACACGTTCACCCGCTGGTGCAACGAACACCTGAAATGTGTCAACAAGCGTATCGCCAACCTGCAGACCGACCTAAGTGACGGGCTGCGGCTCATCGCGCTGCTAGAGGTGCTGAGCCAGAAGAAGATGTTCCGCAAGTACAACCAGCGCCCCACCTTCAGGCAGATGCAGCTGGAGAACGTGTCCGTGGCATTGGAGTTTTTGGACCGAGAAAATATCAAGTTGGTGTCTATAGGTAAGAAATAGGGGGCTCTCATATTTGCACGTTGTCTTGCAACTTAAATACAAACCTTTGTAGGGAGAAAATCTTGCATTTGTATCCAGTTGCTTAATGAATTAAGTTTGTTGCTTTACTCATATAGGGGCGGCTACTCCACTGACGTTTTCCGTTTGTTTTTTCCTTTCCTTAAGGAAAGTGTGAATTAGGACCCTGCTTATCAATTCATTTGGGCGTTGTAAGTGCGGCATGACCGGCGTGGCCCGGTGTGCGCATGGTTTTAATCGTATGTAGCAGTTGCCGGGGTTTCGTAATAGATTCATTCTTAAAAAACTATACTTTGAAACTGTCAAGATTGCTATTATATATATATATATATAGCATTTGTCGTCTTTGTTTTTGGAAATCCTGTTGAAAGTAATGCTGGCAGGTTCTTTAGATGTGTGGTATGGTGTGTGAATGCTGCTTAAGTAGATTTCATTGGTGTCTTCTTTTTGAGCTTTTGCACAGCTCTAACATTGGGTGCCGTAAACTGCGTTGAGAGGCTCCCCCTATTTGCCTAGACCCAGTTTTACGTTTCTTTTTTGTAATCTGAGTTGACAGTGACTTGTCGAGCCCTCATTGTTGGGATCGCCGCACAGAGGGGAGGGAGGCAGAGAGAGAAAGGGGGGCTCCTGTGAGCCTCTCGGTATGAATTGAACAATTCATTTTTTAAGCACTGCGCACGTTTTTGTTTAAAATACCTCTAGATACACACTTGCCATCATTTTAAACTATTCCCCTAACATTCCTTTTGTGTATATCGACCTTTTTGGGTTTGTATCATCAGAGTCAGTATAAGTGAGTCCAGATCCCTTCATCCCCCGCTTTTCCAGTCTGAGTTTTCCGAAACTTGCCCAGAAGTATGCGGGGCGGATCCTTTCGTGCGCTTGTGGTTATTCGCGAGTCTGCCTCTGCACCTTGGGGGGCTGTCGGGGTGTGTGTGCGCCCCGCATGGGGTTGACTTTGTAAACTGGTTCACCCAAAAGCACCCTCCTTACTTTTTTTTTCCTTCAGAGACCATTCGCGAAATTGGCCGCTTTGAAGAAACTATAAAACCACAAATGACCGGTTTTCAGTTTCAGACATTCTATCACGAAACAAAGGATTGCAGCAGGAGAAAGGGGGAGAAAAATGAAAGCAGTGGGAAACGCAAGCCCCAAGCGGGGAATTTTAATCTAAACATGGCCACTTATTGGATAGGATCTGGAGAACACTTAATTGTGTTTCTAATTAACCCAAGTTTGCCCCGCCCACCTCTGTTACTTTTCTTGCTTTGCCGTGGCACCTTTTTAATTCGGCAGTGAGCTATTACATCAGAAGTCAGGAATCTGCTTCTGTGTGGTTGTCAGTGTAGTTAATGGAGAATGTTTTTGAATAAACAAGTGCTGGAACTTTTTTTTTCTTTTGTATATTTAATATGTGTCTCTGCTGTAATAAGAAATGGGTACCTAAACGTACAATTAGCCCAAATAAAACGAGGGGTCCTCACTGTTATTTTGATCGGACTTCACTACCATGGTTCTTTTCGTTTAGAAACATGAAGTACATTTCCTGAACCCCAATATTGTGCATACCAAGTACATTAACACTTTCAAATTGTAAACCACTGATAGCAGGATACTGCCAAACAGATTAACCAAGTAGTAGTACAAGGATATGAAGCAGTCTGACACTCTTTGCTAAACTAAAGGACAGTTTAGTTCACTCCTCTTTGTCTGTGGGTATTGCACCATACAGACACTGATGGTTAAATGATCTTCAGTTTGTTGCCTCAGTTGACCTCCATTGTGCATCATTTGTGGTCTGAAAATATGTTCTAAAGTCATTTTTGATATTGCTGACAATTAGTCTGCCACTTTGGCAATGTGCAGCATAATTTGTCCAGTGGTGCATCTACACAGAACTTGTAACTCTGTACTCAAGTAGAGATCCACAAAGGCATTGGTTTGCAGGGAAAACTTGGAATTACAGCCTTGTCTCCAGGTTTTCTGTAATGTTGGTGGTTCCCACAAAAATAAGCATCTGGGTCTTTAGATAGGAGTTTAGGTGACAAAGATGATCTGCTATGACAATGTCCTATTCATCATTTTGGGCAGGAGCCTGTTTGTGGCTTCCATATGTTGTAATGCAATGTTTGACCACAGTGTTATGGGTGTGGTGTGAAACTGAAAATGCCAGTTATTAGTCTGTGAACTTGATATGTTTAAGCTGACTGAGGGCTCTAAATTCACTGTGTGTGTGTCCCTCCCTTTGTCGGCTTATGCTTTGTGCCATAAATGCAAGGCTGCCAGTGGCCCCCAATTGGGAAATGCAGGCCTAGAAAGTGAATGAATATGTTGCACAAGTTCAGTTAGTAAAAACTTCAAGATGTGAAATGCACGTTGATGTAGTAACAGATTTTGCAGAATTAGTATTATTCTTTTAAGATACCAGTGATCAGGCTGCCCCATAAACCTTGACCTTGTGGTGGGTGGTGGTGTGGAATTACATTCCTGATTCTTACAAGCCTTGTCTTATTCTGCAAGCATTAGTTTTGGTTTGCTGTTTCCCTTTTCCTAGAATATCTGAGTGGAGAATATGGCTGGAAGAAGTTTTTTTGTATGCTTTTAATATTGTATTAAATACTGCTAATATTGTAAATACTGTTACTTTTTTTATTGTGTATTTGCGAGGTGCCTTTACCGTCAGGTGACTGACTAGCATTGTTGCTGCTGTTTTATGGTGGAAAGTGTGACTGTTTTTAAATATTTGGTTACTCTTTACATTAATTTTTCTTCTTAATATGCAGTTGGTAACAAAATAAAATAGTGGGTATGTTGAAGGTTCTTGTATTTAGTTTTCTCAGAAATAAAAAGGAATATTGTGTATTTTGTGCAGCTCTGAGCAAATCTCTACGTATGTAAAATATTTTGTAAATGCAATTGTACTTTCATTTGTTTAGGTTGACAGTTGGTGAGTGAGTAGATATCTTTGTTTATCCATTAAGCTCTGAGATCCTGCTGCTAGCAATTTACTGATGCTCTTGATGTAGAATAGAGACAAGTCCTTCCATCTACCCCATGCATACCCTGGGATGTGCATACTATGATTTTTGGATGATGCTTTTTTTTTTTTTTTTTAATTAATTGAAAGTCTGTGTGCAAGTTCTTGGTTTCCATCACAGATTGAACTATTACCTGAGGAAAATGTCCGTCATTTTCATATGGTGTCTTTCACATAGAACACCAGCCAGCACACACTGTTTTACTGAGCATGCAGCAATATGTTTCAGTGAGGTTGTGCAAACACTGGAGAGGCTCAGTTTACAAGTGAGATGCACTGCATTTTTCAGCTGTACAGCTTGGCTTGGGTGACTCACTTGAGGCTGGGTGTGGTTTTTCACAAAGACCTGCCCTACTTTTTCCGCTTGCTATGACACACCTAAAACTAACACTACTCGGCCGTCTGCAAAACATTCTTGCTCTTCTGATGGCTCTGTTCAAGAAAACTGTACATTTTTAACTTCTGCTAAGACAAGCTCTTAGCTGATTTTCTTTTTTTTGCATTATAGTACCACCTAACACCTCTTGTATGGTGGTGGGAATGGCTGGTACATTTAAGAAGAGTCTTGAAGCTTTTAGATCCATCTAGTTGCAAAATGAGTGTTGCAGTTTTCTTAATGTCTCCTGAGCCACATGCAAACAGCGTGCACATGCCAAATGCTTTTTTAAGTTAATTTCTGTTGGTTCAGTTTTCAATTAATGGGCTCAGAATAGTAAATTACAACTGTTCTGTTTTCAATAAAACATTAGCATCAAAGTTTAAAGAGTGGCCCAAAAACTAAACTCGCAGTTCTTCATATGATAAGTCTAAATAATTGCCAGGAAGGAGAGCAGAGTGGGTGCGGGTGTAATTCTAATGGTAGGGAGCGCTGCATTCGGAAGCAGAGGGTCTGCTGCTTCCTCTTGTGAATTGTGAAGACGGCATTCCTTTTCACTGTTTTCTTAACAGCAGGATGCATTTCCCTTGGTGTAGCCCTGTATAGGATTGCCTTTTGCAGTCAGTTCACAGAAAGGTGACCTGAGGTTCAAAAATATCCACAGGAAAAGTCCCTCTCTGTACTGTTCATCAGTAAATAAAATGAGATAGGCAGAAGCATTAAATGTTTTCATCCAGAGCCTGTAGACCCATTACAAAATTGCAAATAAGGGGAGACCAGTCTAACTATCTAATTTGCCTGACTAATAGTTCAACGGTCCTAATAACTCATCCTGCAGTTTATGCTATTATCATAAATATGTTGCTAGAGAGTCATATGATCTGTTGCATGGGGGAAATGGTTCTGGTTTTCCTCCTTCAATGTATTTCTACTTATTTTTCACCAGTGCCTTCTATTAACCTGTCAAAGGATGACTTGTGCTTCAGCCCAGGGTTATTTTCAGTGGTAATAGGTAGTGCTACTGTGGCTTTTGCATTTTTGTAGACTTGTGTTCTGTTTCAGTATAGAGGTATTGAGCAGTAAGAATTCTGAATGGTAGTATTTGGTGGGTGGTTGGCTTGTTATCCACACACATTTTTACACCTCCAACCTTTAAATTAATTTTAATATATGTAAATAGTTATCTATAATGGATCTGATGGGCAGCACTATACTAGCATATTAATGTAGAGTAGTAATTGTAGAGCAGAGAGCACCATACAATGAATAGTATATGTATTTTATCTATATAAATATTTTTTTTCTGGTACGCGACTCCAAACGGTGGATAAGCATGGCAGAATACGGCCCTTCTGGCACCTAAGAAAAGGCAAATGAGCCCTATTTCTGTCAGAAATTAACCCCAAGCACTTCTCTGCAGATTCTATAAAGTACTACAACACATGCAAATGGTCATGACCTGAAACCCAAAACTATCTGATGCCAGATTCTGCATCGGGTGTTATTTATCTGCTTTCCATTTGGAGGTTTTGTTACAAAGTCAAGAGGAATAACTTCAAAGGAGAAGCAACACCAAGTCCACCAATTTATGATGCATCTTTGTTTGTGTGCTTTCTCTGTAGTTATATGCTGGTGTACAAATGGCTTCAGAGTTGTGCAGTTATTATTTTGTATACATATTTTTTGTATTACTGTGGGCTTGTTCTCCTAGACCTTACTGTGCCACCATGGCTGAAAACCTGTGCTGTAAAAAGTATGGCAGCTCTCACACAAAAAAGTTCTATTGCTAAGACTTTGTTGTTGCATCCTTGATTTTGGTAATGTAGCAAAAGGCTATGTTCTAAGAATTAATTTTCAATTTAGTTTTTAACAGTTTTTAAATGCAAAAGTCATAAATTAGGAGTTAATGCTGTGTACTGCAATTTCAAGCCTTAATATTTCTGCAATACATAAGTTTAGGGGGAATAAAGACCTGCATATGGTTAATTTATTGGAGGACATCTGAACAAAGGTGTGAGAGGCGACACATTTTCACATCTCCCTCTTGAGAGTGGGATACAGATGTTTAAAAATGCTGCCACTGGAATTGTCTGTAGGAAGAGGAAGTAAGAGTTTCTAATCCCCTTAGCACATGGGCTTTGACTGTTCCTATGCGCTGTTTGGGGGAAAAATAGTGTGGGAAAATCATAGAAAAGAATTCATGTGATGCCACATAAATGCAAATTACACCTCCGTGTATATCAAGAATGGGATTGATGGGGCCTCTTGCTTTTCAGCACGTAAGCAGCATAGAAGTGATATGTTTTCCAAACCACAGAAGTTGGATGATGAATCAGCAAACACATTTTCTTTTTTTTTTTTTTTTTTAAAAGAACATTCCAAATGCTACTTTGGGGGGAGAGGGGGTTTGGGAATGGGCATTTCCTTGGGTAAGGGTTGTCGAGGGGACATTAAGGGGTGGTAGAATGGTCTTATTTAAAATGACCGACTACCTTTACAAAAATTGGTCTTGCGGTTTCCTTTTATTTAAAGCTTATTCTTGGTGTTGTCTTTTGTAGACACCCTCCAAGCACATAGGTGGTCGGCATGACCTTGTCCCTTGAAAGTAATGTCTGAAATGCATGGAATTCCCAGATAGCTATTTTAATTTTCTCCACATGTTTTGGTGAAAACATCTAGTAGCAATTGCAGCCTTGGTGTTTTTAGGAGTACTGTTCAAAGATGGTTTATCATTCTCAAGTAGCAAACCAGTAGCTTCTTGTCCATGTAGAATATTGCTATTAAATTGATGCAATAGTGCAATCTAGCTGTCTGGGATGGGGCAAATGTGGAATTTCCAAGTGCTGTCAACTTTTTAAAAAAAAAAAAAAACAAAAACTTGCATTTCCTGGGTATCCTCCCATTGAGACCTACCTAATATTCCAAGGAGGCAGTAATTCTTTAATGATCCTGAAAGAGTTTTTGTTTTGTTTTCAGATCAGTGGTTCTGAATTTCTGTCTAATTTCATCAAATGACAATTTTCTTGTTCAGATGAGAATTCTGACAGTCCCTGCAGCTACCTGAACTTGTCCTCTAATTAAATGACAGTTGTTCCTGCTATTTGTTGACTGGCATGAATTCAAAATTGTGAGTGCTTAATTAATAGTTTATTTGTGTTATCCCTCAATTCCAGAGGTTATTATTGATACTATACAAAATAAAGTATACTACGGCTCACAAAGTTAAAGCACAAACTGACTTAATGGGCAAAGAAGTTTGGTGCTAAACTGTAAATGTGGGTTTCAGAGTGTTACACAGAGCTTAGAAATGTAAATCTGAAGACTGCTTGGAGGTCAGTTTTATATATTCTGCACCTTACAGTGAACCATTGGGAAAGGTGCTGGGGCAGATCAATAGAATAGGGCTACATGCAGTCCAAGAAGATGTGAGAGATTAAGGATGATATGCTAAGAAGACCTTAATGAAGACCTCTGGATACACTGAGTGGTGCATGTAGGTATGCATTTTATTTGCCTTAGTTGTGTTTTTTTTTTTTTTTTTAATTGCATGCTATAGTTAAGTGCATCCACCTTTTGCCTTCAACAGCTTTCATGTGATTAAATGGACTAACCTCCACACCTTAATTCTGGATGCATAGCCTTTGACTGAGGAAAGAATTCAAATTGATAAAGCTTTCTTTTCTTTGAAATCTTTTACTTTATTGTGTACAAGTTACATAGAGAACAAGTAATGGGATGCCAAATTTATTACTGCCCAGATTGTAAAAATCAATTGTAGATTTGACCATTCTCCCTTTTTTCCATGCAAATGTTGGTGGCCAAAAATGAAATAAAGGAAATGTGGAAGGCCTTTGTGGTAAACTGCACAAAAAAAAAAATGTGTATGTGGACACACTCAAATCTGAGAACCCTTGATGTCTTGATGAAAGTGGAAATATTTTGAATTTCATGACTTTTATTCCAATTTCTAGTGATTTGTACTGTGTATAAAAGTAGTATTCTTTTTAATTAAGTCTATTGGAATAAAATAATTTAATGTGAAACAATTTACGTAAAAGCATGCAACACTTCTAAATTATGAACTGACCTATAAAGCCTCCAGTACCATATTCTGATGGGTTTGTCTTTTATAGACTTTTAAGCAAGCTAAAATATTTATTATATGACACTTTTTGATAATACAGAGTTTCTCATGTTCAAGTATTATATGATGGCACAATGCATGTCAATTTGTGTATAATATTACATATATTTAGATTTTAAATTTTTGATAATGGTATAATTTATAATCAAGTAGTTTTAAAAATTGTTTACTAGAGAATGAATATATAGAAATTTTCCTCTGTGGGGAAAAAGTTTTTTTTTACAGAAGCTCATTAAATACGTAAATAAGTAAGTAAATAAATAAATACACACACACACTTTGGTCAGAAAACACACCAAAATGACTATAAAGCAAGAACATTATAAAGAAAAGTTCTAACTTGACTGTCACAGTCACATCGAGGTATTATGATGATGTAATGCTGCTGGTATAAAATGTCAAGGGAGGAGATCAGTGGTTTAAAATGTTACATGTATTTTGTAAAACCTCTTATTCTTTGTGGATTTAGAGTAAACTTTAATAACAATTACAACTGATGCTATTTGTGCCAAATACTGTCATTATATAATAAGGTAATAGTTGTATAACACATGAACCTGTGTTAAAAGGAATGTTCAATCATACAGGGAAAACTAGTAGATCAAAGATGTGGGTTTATGTTCTCGGTCTTGGGCCATCAATACATTCTAAGCTTTCAACATACCCAGGCCCATACTGGCAGCAATTGGGTAATGCCAGAATCAGTCCTAAATAGAGTCTCCATTAGGGCAGCATCCTCCTAACAGGTCATCTAAGGTTTGCCAGTTAACCCAAGTTGTTTTTATTCCTTCTGTGGTTACTGTGGTTTCTACTCAAATCCCAAATGGAGAACATTAGATCCCTTTAAAATATTTGGGCTGGAGCAGAGTGCAGTGAGGAGGCAATGCAAACCAGTGTCCTATTTTTACAGATCTAATATATTTAAAAAAGTGTGGCAAGTCAATATTGAACTCCAGTAATAGTATAGTGTGCAGTTATTACACACAATACATTTTGATAGCTGCTTATTTCTGCTTAATTTAGGGTCTCATAGAGCCTGTACCTGTCTTTGCCACACTGGGTGCAAAGTGGGAAACAATTCTGAACATCTTTGTAGGGCACTCTTGCTATTTACACTCACACTCACTCCTATTAGATCAATGTTGAGTTAGCAATTAGTGCCAAGTAAGTTTAATTTGTTTTAAGCTACCTTTCTTTGTTTCTTTCATTTATAAAAATGTCCTACTGGACAGATGCCATAACACAAAAGCCAATTTATGCCAAATGTGGATGCAAAGTAGACGTGGGATGGAGCGTTAATGCTAAGTGGTTTGTTTATGCTGGCTACACACTAAAAGTATTTGCCTGGGGAAATGTGATCCAGTTATTAATTTATGTACTAAAAATCCACTCGGGCCTTCTCCTTTGTTTCTGTGTCAGATGTAAACCCATACGTGAAAGCACACTGAACATCTGTTTGCACTAGTTTCAGAGTTTATGATGCATCATACAAATATTTGGTATTTTTCTAGAGACATTCAAACATTTATAAATCCATAAGTTCTAATTATATGGTGCTTTGTCCTATTGAGTAACCAGGATGTGTTGTATATTCTGGTTTCCTCTGTCCATTGCACTGTAAATTTGAGATTTGACGAACATTGGATTTTTTTTTCTGTCGTTTTGTTTTCCTGATCTGTATGAGCATATTTGTATCTTAATTCTAAAGGCTGAGGAAAACAAACCCTTTTAAAGGCTGGAGTGAATGTTTATTTCTGAAGTGCTTACATTCTGCACATGTAGACTAGTGATCAGTAATGTATATATTTTTGATACATATAAATACTTGTGACATTTGTAATACATGGTGTTAAGTTATTGGGCATCTTAGAGGTGGCTGGGAAAGTAGTGAAGTATTTTGGAGTACTTGCTATGGAGGACTAGTGTTCCATTAAGTATGGGCCGTTTCTTGACTTGTTGACATTGCTTCTGGGTTAAGGCTTTGCTTTTCAAGATTCAGGACCAGAGCAATGAAATTCAGGGAAGTGGATGTGCAAGCAAATTTACTTGTCCATCAGTTTTAAGTTCCTTCCTTTCTTTGTCTACACTATAAATCATGCTGGATGGGGGATAGGGTAATATTAGAAGGTTTAGTTATGATGGAAGAATGGTCTTGGATATCTACACAGTCATAAGGACTTTATTGGCCAGTTTGTGCTTTGGAGTTGTGTGCTTAAGTTGGGATTATAACATACCTGCTGAGTCTTTATTTGCCAATGTCTCCCCAAGGATGGAGAATAAATGAGTGAGGGATGCAAAGTAAATGATGTGGTTTATTTAGCTTGGCAATCAGTGTGCAACATGTAGACTTCAAATAGGGATCAAATTCCCTCTCTCAGCAGGGCAGCTCTGGAAGGTTCAATTTCAGGTTTGCAGTGATGCCTAAAACCTGGAAATATTCTTAAAGCTTATTAAAAATAAATAAATAAATAAAGTGGATTTTTTTCCTTCAAAATGTGCTTTGTGGGATTTGAGAAGAGTCCAAAGTTGGAGATAAGCATGCTGGGAAATTAAGGCTGTCCTAAAAAAGCCTTTGTTATATATTAAAATCTGATGACATGAGTTCTACTAAAGTACAACCTTCTTATGCAAGTTAGATTTTAATTGTGGCTTGCCACATCTCTCCTGTGTCTAGACATGATTGACCAAATATAACTTTCTTCAAAACCCTATACAGTAGTTTTTTATTTATCATTAGTATTAGTAGTATTAGTATTAGTGGAGGTGGTGACAAAGTTTGTGTGCATTTTTCTTTCTTAGTGTATCCATTATACCATCAAGGTCATGAGGTATGTGGAGGAACAAGGTATGTGCCAACCCAGGATGGCAGAGTGGTCAAAGGTGTGAGATCCATATGGGTAAAATTAAAAGTACAACTCTAGAAAATTGTATAACTAAGTTAGACCTTCTTGACACACCAAGTATACTGATAGTTGACCATCTGGATGTACTGTTGATCAAGAATCTACATATTCAATGTTCAGAAACATACTTGGCATAACCATGTTGTGGCAATGAAATCAACAAAATGTTTCACCCCAAAACTGTTTTTATATCCTGAATGACTTGTAGTTTGTCTTTTAAACCTCTGCCTTCCCACTTTTGGGAAGTGGAAAAATTGTTAGTTTAATAAGCTGTACAAATATACGAGACTTGACAGTTATGCTGCCGTGTGTGTGTTTTAAATGATTTATTTTTTGGCTTTGCTGTAGCTGACTGGTTCTGTTCCATGACTCCTTGTAATGTGCCTCCTTTTATTCATTTCCAGTGTAATAATTTGATGCAAGTTTCATCCTTCAAGTTCTTCCTGTAGCCTATACATCCTGTTGGTAACAATGCAAGCTTCTGAGTTGCATGTTTTCTGTACTCCTTAGGGTATTAGCAGGCTCACTGGAAACTTGGTTGGGGGCAGACTACTTCGCAGACTTTTAGAGGAACAGTCATTAGTGAGTGTACAGCTCAGGAAATGTCTAACACAGATTGAAAAGCAATGCAAAGGTCGGCTGTACTTGGGTATGCAAGTGGAGGTGATTTGTTGAAGCTTAGCTAGACCTGATTGTCTGTTGTCCAGTTTTCTCTTTTCCTGCCTAAATTCTTTACTTCGTCATTTGTTGTGTTAAATGGCTTAATTTGATCACTTTGTCACAACTGAGCTCTCTGCACATCTAGTGTATGGTATCAGATTATGCTTAGTAAGTCCATCCATTAGTTGGAAAAGTGCTGAAGCAGGCTGCAAGTAAAGTATTGGGGGGGAAAATGACTTTTAATCCTTGTTTTGTATTGCATATTTAGAGGAGTTGACATATTGTCTGTGTCTTAGTACTGATATATTTGTGAACTATGATCTGAGTGCATGCATGTTTTTGTTTTTTTTTTTTTTGTACCTATGAATTTTTTGTTTCTATGGAGTCCATATTTTTTTCATACTTACTCTTTTGTTCACAGTTATATGAAAGTAATGTGGACAGTTGAAGTGACTAAAGTCTTGAAATACATCACTGTCCAAAACCATGGATAGATTTGTGTAGGTATAATTAAATGTATAAAAGTATAATAAAGAAAAACTGTAAAAGAGTAAGCATGATAAGCCATAAGGTAATCTTGGGCAGTGCTACAGATTTCTAAACTGACCAACTGTGGAGGAGCCCACTATATCCACTTATGTTGCATCTCTGGTTGTGCAGTGTGCCAGGGCTGCAGACGTTGTGTTGGTTTTTTTTTTTCCCCTCTCCTTTTTAACAGTTCTCAGAAATCCCCTGGTAAGATCATGAATTCTGATGGCTGGCACCTTATAGCGGTTTCAGATGAGATGAACAGAAAGCACACATGGCATCATGTGGGCAGCCATGTAAACCACAAGCACGCGATTTTGTGCCTACAGACACCCCCCCTTTATAGGAAATGATCTGATTTTTTTTTTTTTTTGTGCAATAGCTGCTGTATGCAATAAGTCTTCTTTTTTCTTTTCATGGATGGTTTTGCACTTCACAGAACACATGAGGGTGTGGAGTCTTGCACCATACTGTCAACACCCCATTTCCAGTGTTCATTTGTGCCAAGGGTATTTCTTTATTTCTAATCTTTTACCCATCTATCTACCTACCTTTTGACTCAAAATGTCTGTAAAGTGAGGCACTATAAAATAGAACTTCCTGGAAACAAACTTTTTTTTTTTTTTTCTTTCCTGTCATGGATTTGGAGTCGTACTTCACTCAAATACAATAAGCAACGACCACAGATTTTTTTGACTAAAGGTTCAGAATTCTTTTATAGCTGACAAGTGTACCCAGCACAAGGTGCAAGGCAGGTCTACGTACTCTGAATCCACACCCTTCCTGTCAGGTTGCATATATTTTTGGTATCTTGAAATAGACTATAACATGATGCTCTTAACAAGGTGGGTAGAGTAGGGTGGTTAGCTTAAAATGCTCATGACCTAGAAGTGATTTAGTGTAGATATTCTACCAGTTGTGGTATATTTAAACAGGAAAAGATTACTAATTTTTTTCCTGTTGCAAATGCTTACAAAAAGTTACTATTTTCTTGCTAGTTGAAGACTGGGGTATTGTACTGTATTTGTCAAAATAATACTTCAGCATTTGCAGTGCTTGAGTAGGGCATGCATCTAAAGTCATATTGGTGATACTTGTCCTATTTCTTAAATTTTTGGTATGATTCCAAAAATCTCCAGAATGTCTACTGATTAACTCCTGATGTGCCCATCCCTATTTTCTTTGTCTAATCCTGCATGGTGAATCTTCTCCTCGACAGCTGTGGTCTGAAATTGTAACTCTGGCATGGTAATTGCTGGGTCTTTCAGGTAACAGATGCCAATTTAATCTCTGGCTTTAATAATCAGAAAAGAATATATACCCTGCTCAGAGTATGTGACTTACAAATTCCAGGTTCTGTTTGATTGGAAAGGGCCTGCTACTGTATTTGCTCCTTTTGCTTTTCAGATTGTTGTGCATTGCAACACACATTGTTTCTTTGCAGCCTACCTATGCAAATTAACTAGTTAATATAGATTGATTTTTATATCTACAGGATATAAGGCTGTAATTAATACCTTGGGTAAAATAAAGACAACAGGATAACTTCTTAGGTTTGATGGAGCAGAATATTAAGGACCTCTTTTCCTTCCGTGTATGCTAGCTTGCACCACTTATGCCTTTCATTGACTCCTCTCTGATCCTCCTGTGTCAAACACCAGTGCTTCTTCTGATTTCCTTACCCCGCCTCCCTCCCCTCAACTCCCCCACTCCAATGGGTTCTTTCTACCACTATCCATGTCTTCCTGTAATTTGAGGCTGCAGCAGCTTGAGCTTAGAGTGTCGGAGCTCTACCAACCAGAGTATCTCCTGTCCTTATAAGGCTAAAATCTCTGGAAAGGCTGTGTTTGAGTGAGGGGCAGAGAGGCTTGTGGTATGCACAAGAGAGAGCTGCAAATTTGAGGAGGTATTGGGGAGTAAGGCGGAGGCCAAACGCTTCTGCAACTCTGCTTTTGTGCTGACCGCAGACTCGGCCTGCCGAGGTGTGCGGCCCGACTTTAAGTGTAATGTAGCATATGAGTCCATATGGAAAACTCATTATGTTTTTTTGGGTGAATTCTCAAAATGCCGAATGAAGAGAACTTATAAAGAAGGCTTGTTATACAGGAGCATGTTTCATGTTTGGAAGAACATAAAGCCTTTGTTCATTTGATTCTCACAGCAAATGCAGAGTATTTCAAAGTTATAGTTCCATTACTGGAAATTTTAGTATTACATTACAACGCCCCAAAGTGAAACTGAGATTTTGATTCTATGTGACAGAATTAACCACTTTCCAGAAAGGATGGATTTTTTTTTTCTATAATACATATTATCCCTCGCCCACCTCATCCCCAGGTATTTTGTAAGCCTCATTGTTTTGCTTAAAACTGTATTTTTAAAAATCTTGCTTTTTTACAGGCTGAAACTCCCAAATCATCATAGAAAGATGAAAAGTAGGAAGTGAGATTTTCATAGCTCCTGTACTTTAAGTTTCAGGACACAGCCTTTCTCATCTTAGTTCTTTCTCATGTTCAGGTGTTACCAATCCAAACCTTTGGAGCTTATCCTTTCTTGTTTTCACTTTAGATGACTACTTTTTATGACTAATGTGGGTGTCTATTTAAATACATACCCTTTTTTTTGTTGTTGATGTGGCTCACATTTAAGTTAAATGTCTTTTGTGGCCTATGTTACAGGAATAAGCAATGACTTCTGAAAAGGAAGGAAGGGATAAACAAAGAAATACATATTTTAACGCCTTTCACTCCATTCATTTATTTGTGTCTATGGTGTGCCAGTAGATCGACAAAATTGGCCTCATATCACTTGTTGATCCAGAAACCTTAGTGTCACATCTTACTTTTTGGCAGTTAAGCTATGATTTCTACCAGTATGGTTAAAGCATATCAATAATTGTTTATACGAGTATATTACTATAATTCTGATATACAACCCACACCTTTGTACATTTTCTCTTTTAATGGTGTCTTTTCCCAGAGCATGTGAGATGGGGAGAACTTTAATGGAGGCTAATATTTAGGTGCCAGTGGTGAGGGTGAGTTAGTGTGTAAGTCTGCTTGCTGTTTAGTTGGTTGGTGCTCTGTCTGGAGTTATTTCTCTTGCCCATTGCTTAAGGAATAGGTAGCCTCAACCCTGAACTAGAGAAATTAGTTGGAAAATTGACATGTTTTTAATCTAATCATAGTCTTCATGACTGAATACTGAGATGGTTCTCTGTTGCACCAGGTGCTTGCCAGTTACATGATAACATGTATAATTTGGAAATGCAGCTCTGTGGTGTGTAAACCCAAGAAACAAAATGGAAGCCTTGCTTCAAATTTGTATTTCTGTTAGCCTTTAAAAATTGAACATCGTTGTGGGGTAATATAAATTAATTTTGTTTTAAGCTGCTACATTTAAACAGGAACCAGGGAGGTTATGCAAAAATGTTGAACCTTGCTCACAGAAAACTCTGCTTTGTACTAGTGAAGTAAAGGATGTCCATGAAGGCAATACATGCTTGGCAGAAGGACAATGAAAAAACAAATGTGTATTAGAATGCTGTGAAGGAGAGAAAAGTTTTGTTTTTTAATCAAAAGAGACATACCATACTATCATAAGTTCTGTGAATCTACCCATTTGCCAATTTTGTATTTAATGTGTCACTGCCTGGTATGGAAATGGCTCAAAATACCACAGTGCAGTAGAGTTGAGCACATCTTGAGGATATCTGTACCATCCCTACAGAGCCTCTATGCCTTAAGGTGCACTACCAAGCAGCTGTTATGACATAATCTCCTTTCACTGTTTCAGCAGCCAGTTTAAATAGTTAAGATATAGCAGCATTGCCTCAAATTAAGAACAAAAATACTTAATTTCCTAGGCTATGAAAATAACTGTCATCTTGCCAGGCATTCCTCAGTTTTTTTTTTTTTTTTTTTTACTTTATTTTACAACTATTAATTATTTAGCAATTATACCTCTATTTGCAGCTTTTGATATTTTCTCTTTTTAATATATAATTATTAATTTAATTCCACAGTACAGGCTGATCACTGAGCTACATTTCACTGTATACTCGAGTTATACAGTATACAGTACATGTGGAAAAAAAACTCTAATCCAGAGCTTTTCTGTACTTAACTGTTCTGTAAGTTGTTCCATGTCTCCTACATCTGGATTACTGCCCTCTTAAATGATCTGCTCAGGTCTGCACACTGAGTGAAGAAGGTGAACTGGCAGTGTTGTAATTTAAAATCCAACACACTTGCTGTTAACCCTCACAGTTTCATACAGGCAGTTATGCAGGACTGTTTCTCTTATCCTTGCACAACAGTATTTCAATATACATTTAAAGTCGCAGATGTTTCCTTTTGTACTGGGAGTCATTTCAAAGAGTGTGCGATGAAATTTGATCCTTTTACAGATGTTCCTTCTTGGCAATTAATGATTGTATGCTTTGACTATGGTGCTGTCCTGTACCTGAGTGATTTTTGTATAATGAGATTTTTAACCCATGTTAAGTGAAGTCCACTGTATAAAGCAACTTTACTGTGAAGTGTCTGCAGGGAGTCTGTGGTAAGCCAAACTGCTATAAAACTGCGGTTAAAAAGTGAGCTTGTTGATTTGTGGATCAGGTTTTTAGAAATAGGTTCATGTTTCTAGCTTAAGTGTAGTTTTTTGAAACTGCAGTTTAACAGACCAAGCACATGGCTTAATTTTGGTCATTTGTCGTATTCTTCATTCAGAAGATTTGGGTAAAAGTTATGTCTAGTCATTGCCAGCATGTCGACTTCCTGCTCTCGTTGAGTCACCCAGAGTGCTTTGCAGGAGTGGCACATTTCAAAGCTTTTCCTTTTATCTTGATGTCAGTATTTCATTGCTGACATATATGCAGGCTTCTTACTTTAATTGGGATTATTCTCTCTTTCAGCTTGCAGCACTCCATCTCTCTCAGCCCTCCATAATAGCAAGGCTGTATTAAACTTGTTTGATGTCCGTTAACTAATTGCACAATTTAAAAACCAATGCTGTATTTGGAAAGTGGTGTGTTTTTTTAATATGCTACTAAAAAGCTATTGTTGGCCTAACCATACCTTGTAATTTAGGGAGATTGATTATGTATGTTGAGCATGCAGTGGTGGAACTGGACCGTGTGGTTTTTGCTATCCCATCGATGTCCTCTTAAGATGGCTAAACTTGTAACACTGTGAGACGTGTGTGGGTTTTTTTTTTTTATTTTCTCTCTCTCTCTCTCTCTCTCTCTCTCTCTCTCTCTCTCTCTCTCTCTCTCTCTCTCTCTCTCCTTCCTACTCCATTTTCTTTTCATGAGCTCTCCCTAAGAGATGCATGCAACACCCTTCGCAGCAAATATTTACATTGCATGTTCTTTTCTTGGCATCTATGCTCTGCCCTACAGTGAGTGGCAGTGGGACACTACCCTCTTCACTCTGATGCAACTAATGTAGTGGCAGAAGTAGTTGAATTTCTTTTTTTCTTTCTTTAAAGATATACTTGGTAAGTGGTTTTGCCTTGCCCTCTACCCAATAGTATTTCAGCTGATGATACAGTGATAGGTTTGTGCATTAAGTTCCCTTAACCGGAAAGAACAGTTTGCTTTTCTTTGTTGCTTTTATACATAGCATGCCCACTTGACCAGTTCAGAAATCTAGTGTGTATCCATGTTCACACATTGCTTGCATGAAATTTGCCTTCACCTTAATTGACGTTTTTAATGGTCTTGACCAACACCATTGCATCAGCTAGAAATACTATTCTTGTATATCACCATTGAATGCATATCTCTAAATCAAACCTTGGCAAATCAACAAAAGGACACAAAACATTGTTTCCAAACTGGTTTTATACTTTTGAGTTTTAATTGTTAAGCTAATTCACCATTGCCATTAAGAGTAAAGTGTAGCCATTCAATAAAACTTGAGTGGATACAAACCTCCACACTAAGAAACTTAATACTGGAAGCTGTCTGTCAAATATTAAACTGAAGTGCATGCAGACGTAGTGCAGCATATATTTGTGCTATAAGGATGTCATCGGGAAAAGGAGTTGGTCTTTTACAGTACAATGAATGCTGTCAGAATATATTCTTGTCTCTTGTGACTCTGTAATGCAATATGTAGGTACAGAAAATTACTTGGGTAGTGGGAGAGCATGGTCATGTTTTTTGAGAGCTTTAATTTTTAGTGCAGTGACTAAAATAGCCTTTCCTTTTCAGTATTCCTGCTCCCGATTTTCACTTTCTCTATCTATAAAATTGATGTTAACATATCTAAGCTTAGAATAATAGAGGAATAAGTAATGAAGTACAGTAGCTACTTTCCTGGAATTCCACTTAATAGTGTTAGTCCATTACACTCACTTCTATGGTGCCCTTCTGAATGCGAGTAGTCACGAAATTATTATTTATATAACCGTGTCCAGCTTCCAAGTAAGTTTATAGAGTAATTTGTGTTTGTATTGTTAACTGCTTTATAAAGACAATAAGAGAAATACCACAAGAGTGACTTTGTGAGATGACGGTCACAAATTGAATACAGGAAAGTCAGTTTTTTAAATGATTATCTTAGATGCATTTGTTCAATTTGAGTCAAAAGGATCTTGGAAATGAATGTTTGGAATGAAAAATAACTAAAACTGGCCACCTTAATACCAGATGACTTGTAAATCCAGTGCAACAACTTAGCATGTTCAGGTTAAATGGCTCAGTTTAGGATCTCATAAGTAACTGATGAGTGAATTGCTGTCTTTATTAAATTACTTTTTAAAATGAATAGTATGCATTGGGAAGTACATTGAAATGTTTCTTCCCCTTTGGTCTTTGCAATGCTCTACCTCTGAATTTGGAACAACTTTTTCTACCTTGCAGAAGTTAAGCTTAGAACTAAAGATAGAAGTTAAGCAATCCATGATATGACCAAAAATTTTTGAAAAAGTGCTACCAGAGTTCTGTGCCAGCCTGCCACTGCCATTGCCAGTATTTTGAAACTGTACAGAAGAACCTCGGCCATTGTTTGATCTGTTTTAGATTTACTCAAGATCATCGGTAATTTCAGTAAGGCGGGGAGCCCATGCAGATTGTGTGTGGAGGACAAATTAATATAATGCACATGGCACAGACTGCTCTCCACGAGTGCTACACTTCCATAGTCTTGCACCTCCCTGACCCCCCAGCTTTCATACCATAGGAACTGCCAAGAGCCTCAACTTTCAGTTTTGAACTAACACACTAAACTGATGAATAAATAAATTCTTAGTTATTCAAAAGGCATGTTTATTACCACAGATGTTGGAAAAGAGACATCGATGTGCAGTCTGCAAAAAGAAGCAAAGGGTAAGTTCATTCATAATGGAAAAATTGGAAACTTCATTTTAGTTCATTGAAATGCACTGTGGCCTCATTTGAAAGTGATCATTATTTGTTATGGTTTGGGGTAGCAACACAATAACAGTTATTATGGAGCTTGTTATCTATTTATACTCTAATGGATCAAGGATCAAGGTTAGAATTCTTTAGGATTGGTCACTAAAGTAGCCATGTATGTTGTTGTTGGTGTGTCTGGGCACTGGACTGACACCCCATCCTGGAGTCGTTCTTTAGTTGTGCCCAAAGCTGCCAGGATAGGCTTAATTGAATTAAAAAGTCACAGGTTTCATTCACCGACCACGCATTTTCACATTTAATTCACGTTAAGCTATCAAGTCTTGATCCAAGTCGGCCTCTACGTTGAACAGACTCTTACAACACCAGTACTTTGAGAAAGGGTTGAAGCCTTCCTTTCTCAAGTGCACCATTCAAAATTGTTGCAAGACACTAAACCAGATATGCTTTGAGATGCTGAAATCATCAGAATAAAGATCAAAGTGAAGATTGCCACTTAACAATGATGATTTTTATGGACTTGCAAACCAGATGTATTTTTGTGGGGTCTTGCTGATGTTTCAGTACATCCTATTAGAGCAGTGGGTATAATTGATGTTGCTTTGTTAAAGGTCACTTTGCCATTCAGTAATTGGATTTGGCTTGTCTATCATGCAGGTGACACGACTATTGGAAACACTAGGTCTATGGGTGTGTTTTTTTTTTTTTGGCTACTTACCCTGGTGGTAGGTGGGATTTTATTTGGATAATTGGTTTTGTGTAGTACATATTTGAAAAATTGGGTCACTGTTGCACAGGCCTGTTGGCTGTAATGAACCTGGAATCAGGGCCTTTGTCCCTTACTGGCTCTTGAGACGGGGAAAAAAAACGGCCATATGTAAGGATGCTGCTTTTCCTTTCAATCGGCAATAGTACAGTAAGAGTATGATTTGATGTATAGGACATTGGGGTTTGGGCGCTTTTTTGTTATACCTGTAGTTTACTATTTAGTAGGTTCTGTTGATGTACAGTAATGTCTTAAAGCTTTGTCATTAAAGTGTGATTTAATCATTAGGAGAGGGACATTACGCTTTTTGTTTTAATTTTAAAAAGCTGGATGGAATTTTTTTACTTTAGTTTTTACTTTGACAATGTCCACTTCATTTCACTTTCAGATACTTGTCTGCCAGCCAGTTTATTGCTAGTGGATTATCCTACTTGGTTTTCCTAAGATTAAAAGGCCCATCACCACTACTATGTAAAGCATACTGCATTTCTCCTCTTCATATAATGTAATAATAGAAAAGTCAGCCAAGTCTCCCCTACTGCAATAAAGTAGCTTTTAACAAATGAGAAATGGGTGAATAAAATAACAGGAGTTTTAAGTGTTTGTGCATCAAGCTGACTGTTTATTGTCTAAGAAATATAGAGTGGTCAGGCCAGTGCTGTGTTGATTATTGGCTGTAAATACTTTATTCTGACACGTAGCACTTTCCAGCTAGCATCTACAGTCTAGGAAACATTTCTTGGCTTCAGTTCAGGCTTGCATGTTGTTCCATTTGATCATGAATTGCATGCTCAACAAAGATGGTGTGATGAAAAGCCTTAACTTGGAGGGAGTGAGCACTCATTTTCTCTATGGGCTAAAATTACGATTAGGCATGGTAGGTGCTCTTTCATTCGTCTGCTATTGCTGCTTGTGTACAAGCATTATGGTAACCTCTCAGATTCCCAGTGTATGTTTGGTGCTGGTTGCCTCTTGCCACAAATTTAGCTGTGCTGCCTCATACATCCAAATGCTAGATATAAGAATGGGCAATGTTTTATGAGTTGTCCCCATATGTGGTTTCTTGATATACCATGACCTTCCCCTTTGTAAGTTTTATTGTGCCCAGTGATTGTATGGTTAAATGGATGGGTGCCCTGTCCAGATTTTTATTGTTGCTTGTGCTTACTGGTTGAGTTCTAACCCATAGGCCAAAGTGAACTCAATTAAGTGGGTTCAGTGATGGATGCTTAATCAAGATAAGATAAAATAAACTGTCTGGATATATAGTACTTTCTGTGTATTTGTATATGAATAAATATCCACACACAAGTATATGTAAAAATAGTTTTAAATCTCTCTTATGCTCTTCCTCTATGGGCCACCTCTTCCCAAACAAGAGAGAGCCCCCCATTTTAAAAATCAAACTTTCTTATAAGTTTTATGTCTTAGAAAAAGAATTGCTGACAGGCCTAATCCTGTACTTGGCAGTGTGTGACTCACAGCTGAAAGGCACACCCTTCTGTAGCTGAGGCGCTCTTTTCCCATCAGTTTGGCCTCCTCTGCTCTGCCTTGGTTTTTCTGCCAAGTCTGTAATAGGCTTAAAGGCTGAAACATGATTGCTTCTTTGCTGGATTCGTCCTCTCTCAAGTATGAGGCAAAGGATCTTGTGGCTCACTGCTGTTTCCCTTCCCCACCTCTACTCAAAAGTCTTCATGAATATTTATTTTTTTTTTTTCTTTTAATGGGTTAGGTAAATGGCAGAATTTTGGAAAAGGGCATTGCTTGTAACCGGTACGGTTATCCACTGAATATTCGTATACATGTATTTGCTTCACTAGGGTAACTGGTGAAGGTTTTGGTTTTGTTGTAGAAGAAAGGTGTCCAGCCAAGAGTGGTTGCCTGGAGCTTTACCATTTTCTTGGGCCAGTTTGTCTAAATTTCTGCTTGGGTCTACCTAGATTAAAGCAGGTTAAGGATGGAATTAGGTAACCTTCCAAGAGCCCAGCAACGGAGGCTATTTAGAAGAATGTTTCCCTGACAATGTTTTACATTTGTCCTAATAAATGTTAATTTCTTTAACTTTTTTAATTTGTATAATAGTTTTGAAGTCTAAAGTGTTTTTGTATACAGATGCTGATCAAGTAGCTATTTCATAGTTTCTTCTCAGCTGCCAGCCCTCGGGTTTTAAGCCTTACATATATATATTTTTTTCTTTGCTTATATACTTGCTGCACCTATCCAGCTTAAGACATAGGCTAGTTAAGGATACAACCCTGTACAAAGAACTAAAAGTTGAAGGAACTTGGTGAAAGTTAGATGATTGAACATCATTATCAAATTCTATGTGGGGCTGGTTCCCATTAAAAAGCCAGTGATGTCTGGATGAGCTCTGACTTCCTGCAGCCCTGAGTGAGCCGATGAAGCTCAGTAAATGAATGAACTTGTGATCGTCTTAAAAGGGAAAATAATTGAAACTACGGAAAGATGTCATGGCTCACCATTTCAAACTGCATTTCCAATACCCAACATTGTGAGAGCAGTTCTTCCTGATATTTGGGAGTCAGCAGTAAACCGACACATATAACACTTTTTGCTCTGCGTGTTTAATGCTCTACATTAATCTGTATTTTGATGTTATCCAGGTATACTGATTAGCACAAGATATACAAATCCATCTATATCTTGTGGTCACCTGGCCATGTGCATCTTATTGTAATTCTGAATGAAATACCTGCATTGGCAGAACAACTTGTTTTACTTATTGTTTTTTAAACCAGTTATTGGAATAACATGGTATATTCTGCACATTCTCATTAGTTGCTTACAAGTTAATATCACAGTATGACATCTGTGTGCATCTGATTACCACCAAGAAGAGCTAGTCTTTACCCCAGAAATGGGTTAGTTCAGTATAAGATGGCACCATAAATGTACCTGGCCAGTCTGCACTGCTTCTGCTGTTATTGTTCAGGAAACTGGTAAAGTGGCAAGGGCACAAGTATATTGAATATAGACTTGCAGGATGCTTTGCAGTGGTCAGACATTTTGGTTTATGAAAGCGGCTTCTGCAAGAACGTGAATAGCAGAATTCTTTTTGAATTCCAGGGCTAAGAGGTGGCTGATAAGATAATGGAGATTTGAAGAGTGTCACCGGTGTGTGTAGGTGCTTGTGGCCCCCACAGAATGCTGTCGGATATGAAGCTGATATTCTGGGTTGCCTGTTCATCATCATGAAGTTTTTTTTTCCCCTAACCCTCTTTTGATCCTACTCCCTTTTGGAGCTGGATGAGAAGAGAAATAATCCTGCAGTTTGAATGCATGTCAACATATCTTCCATGCAGAGCCTCTTAATTTTAAGAACAGGATGACAAGTAAAACTCACTATTTCAGCAAAGCATCAAAGTAAAATGATCTATTGACTTTGCATAGCCTGCTGTGACTGCTTATCATTTTATCATGGTTTGCTGTAAAATGTACATTAGCATTTAATCTCTGATACAGTGAAGAAGGAAGCTGCTAGATTTTATGTTTTAACTATTTTATTGTTCATCACTAGTGGTAAATATAAATTTGGCTGTCCTAAGAGGAATGCTGCTGGAAATTCTTCTTGAATTTAAACTCGGATGCTTAAGTCTGGAAGACAACCTTAACTCAGTTTTACTCTTGGCCTCTCTAGACATCTGCTTCAGGACTTTATTAGAATCTCTGCACTGCAACACCAAGACCACAGGAAAAAAATATTTATAGCACCTATCTGTGCCCTTCTTCAGTGCTTTGCACAAAACGTGACTTCTCAGCCCAAGCCAAAAAACTGGACATGTGTCAAGTTAGAAAATTTAAACTCTAGTTATTGTGATCCAGGCTTTTAACAGTAGACTTCACTACTGGAAAGTCACTCTTCCAAGTCCAGGAGTGTTCCAAGAAAGTTGAGCCTAGAAAAATTACAACAGGAACTACTCTGGTGTAAGAATGCATTTCTGTAACTTTTGGTGCACCATGAACTATATCTGGCTAGTCAAGTTTTAAGTACTGTATTCTTTTTTTACTATAATATGGAAGACAGTTGCCTTCACATAGTGTTTAAACAGTAAAGTATTAAGAAATTTAGTATAAAGTTTTGCTATTAGGAGTTATCAGACATAGACCCACCCCATAGAAAAATCATAGTCTGCCTAAACATATGCATAAGAAGGAAAAAGCAATCCTGCTTTTTTAAGTGCTGGTTTGGCTAGACTACTGAAATTCTGCTGTTTTCATTATTCTCTTGATAAATATTTCTTGTTGCCGTCTCGTATCTGTGGAAAACAGAATGAGTATTTTGATAAGCATCTGTTTTACTAAGGAGGCCCTGGGGCTTGTTGGGAGTGGTGCTTTGGAAAGCTACTCTGGGCTTTGGTTGGCATTCTTGGCAGTCCTTTCAGATGCAGTATTTTTTGCCACACTGCCAAGGGTTCTATCTTTTCTGGATTCCAGACCTTTTCCTAACAGTATCTGATCATGTATTATATATGGGGCTTTATTGAAATGTTTTAAGCTTGCATGTCATTTTTTTAACTTGAATACTGCACACTGATGCCAGTCCTTATTTCCTTTCAGACTCTAAAGCCATAGTAGACGGGAACCTGAAGCTGATCCTTGGCTTGATATGGACCCTCATCTTGCATTACTCCATTTCCATGCCTATGTGGGATGAGGAAGAAGATGAGGAGGTTAAGAAGCAGACTCCAAAGCAAAGGCTTCTGGGCTGGATCCAGAACAAGCTGCCGCAGCTGCCTATTACCAACTTCAGCAAGGACTGGCAGTCTGGCCGAGCACTTGGGGCCCTCGTGGACAGCTGTGCTCCAGGTATATCCAAAGCGTACTCAAATTTTGCTAAAGATTTATCAGTGAATACTCAAAACTACACTGCCACTTGTACAATCCCTGAAAATTCTTTCTTTGTGACCCCTAATTTACAATACTTGATGTGCTTTGACCATAAACAAATGTAGACAAAGGTGATTGTCCTGATTGACACAACCCATGAAAACTGTGTTTGTCTTTATGCAGAAGAGATTACAATTTTGGGCAGCTGAGCCATTTATTTTCCATCATATGAACACTTAAGGTCCCAAAATCTTAAACTGCTGGTGTGATTAGGCCAGGATATTCTGTTCTTTGTGGGTACTATGAATTATCTTTTATGCATACGTTTTTTTTCTTTTTTTTTTTTTTTTTTAAATTGGGTATATGTAATGGTTGTCTTCAGTCTTTTTATAATTTAGTAACAGTATGCCTTTCTCTGTTAGGAAAATTTTTCACATGGCCATCACACAGAGAATTGTATAATTTGATCTCTGGTTCTTAAAGCTCTGCTCATAACCCTGTACTTTATTTATTTATCTGTTTATTTTTTGGCAGGCCTGTGTCCTGATTGGGATTCATGGGATCAGACTAAACCAGTTGACAACGCTCGTGAAGCCATGCAGCAGGCTGATGACTGGCTGGGCATCCCACAGGTCAGGATGTTTTAAATGTTATGAAGCATGGACACTGTTCACCTACAGTTTGATCTAACCTTGGACTTAAAGCAGCCAGGCAGTGCTGCAAGACCCTTCCACTAAACAGTTATTCATCTTATTCCAATAGTAAGAATGAAAAACTGAAAGGAGAGACGTGCTAATTAATCTAATTGCCATTTGCTAATTAGTGCAATAGCAACATATGCAGTAAATATTCTGTACCCTTTCTATTTTCACCAGCCGCCTTAAGAGCTGGAGAAAACCCTTGATGGAACAGCCCACCATACGATACAAACTTGTTTTCGGTAACATAAAGCCTGTTTATTTTTAGATGCCAAATTGAAAAAACTGAATACTGACTGCTTGCGCATAGTAGTTTCCTGGCTTGTTAATCAGTTTGTGCAGACATACTGTGGGTTTCAGTCTGACAGAAATGTGTGTGCAAGAGGAATAATGTGTAGTATTAGTATTACTACTACTTCCAGCTGCTTCTGTTAGGGGTTGCCACAATGGATCATCTTGTTCCATATCTTTTCTGCCCTCTACATTTTGCTGTGTCACACCCGTCGCCTGCATGTTCTCTCGCCATATCCATAAACCTTCTCTTAGGCCTTCCTCTTGCCTGGCAGCTCTATCTTTAACACTCTCTTCCTAATATACCCAGCATCTCTCCTCTGCACATGTCCAGACCAACAAAATCTCACCTCTCTGACTTTATGTCCAAACTGCTGAACCTGAGCTGATCCTCTAATGTTCTCATTTATAATACTATCCATCCTCGTCACACCCAATGCAAATCTTAGCGTCTTTAACTCTGCCACCTCCAGGTCTGTCACCTGTATTTTGGTCAGTGCCACCATCATTGGTATATTAGTATTACTGCCTGTCTAAGACATCAACAAGACATTGTCAGTAAGAATCTGCTGCTAGTCTTTTAATATTATGATGCAAGAGCAGGAATACTAAACATCTGATCTATCTGGCAGCAATGTTTATTTTCATTCTCCACAAATGCCTCATGCAGGGGCTTAGCCCCATCTTTCAGGAATTCAATAGTATATTCCCACCACATACCAACATGGCACAGCCACTGACGTTTTACCATAAGCTATACGTGTGAAACCATTTTTGGGGAAAATAGCTGTGCTATTATGATGGTGCCTCAAAGCTGTAGGAGCTGTCATTTGATTATACTGTGTACAGTCTGCAACGCCCAAGAAAATCCTGTAGAAAAAAAAAAGCAGAGTCCTGGATTCAAGACCTGGACTAGACACCGTCTATGTAAACTTTACAGATGCTCCTTGTGTGTGTTTTGGGATTCTTCTCTGGGTGTTATAGTTTTTGTCCAACATAAGGTTCTGTATTCCACCAAAAATAGTGCGAAGTCAGGCTGAATGACAACCACAAATTGACCCTGTGGCAGTTGTACTTGTGTGAATGTGCACAAGTGCCATGCGATGGGCTGGTGCCCTGTCCATGGTGGGTTCCTACTTTATCCTTGATGCTGCTTGCATGAACTTCAGCCCCTGTGACCTTGAACTGAGTTAAGCAGGTTGATGGATATGCAAATATGCAAGAGGATTTCCTACAGTTAGTGGCATGAGCCTCTTGTTCCTAGTGACCCTTTAATCGGGGGGAGAGGATCCGAGAATGGGAGAACGACTAAACAGTGTGATTGATAAATTGCACTACATTTCTAGCAATGCCATCTTATCTTGCTCAACAGAAAGTATCCTAACTCACCACCTTTAACACAATTGGAAAAAGATGTCCCATAACCTTAAAGTGAGAAAAAATGAACTTATGACAAAAAAAAAACAACTTTTAAGTATATGTCAAGTCTTCATTTTTAAATAAAAAAAAAATAAAAACTACTCAAAAAAATTTTAACGAACACTTTGAAAACACATCAGATCTCAATGGGGCGGGAAAAAAAATGTGGATATCTATAATAATATGGACTGGGTAATGTGTTAGGCACGAAAGGATGCCACATTGTTTGATGGAAATGAAAATTATCAACGTACAGAGGGCTGAATTCAAAGACACCCAGGAAAATCAAGTGAAAAAAATGAGGCAGGCTAGTCCATTTTGCAGAAATTTCATTGCAGCGACTCAAAATCATACTCGGTAGTTTGTATTTCCCCTCCATGTTCTTGTATGTCTAATGAGAAAACGCCCTGGTCCAGATCTGGGAGGAGATCCCCTCCAGGACACCATCCATCACTGAGCACCTGGACAATCTGAGGTGCAACCTGGTGGCGTCGGATGGACCAAAACATAATGTCCCAGAGGTGTTCTATTCAATTTAGGTCAGGCAAGCTTGGGGGGGAATGGGCAGTCAATGTTATCAATTACTTAATCCTCCAGGTACTGCCTGCATACTCTCGCCAAATGAGGCCGGGTATTGTCGTGCACCAGGAGGAAACCAGAACTCTCTGCACCAGCACAGGGTCTGACAATGGGTCCAAGGATTTCATCCGGATACCTAATGGCAGGCAAGGTACTGTTGTCTAGCCTGTAGAGGTCTGTACATCCCTCCATGGATATGCCTCCCCAGACCATCACTGGCCCTCCACCAAACCAGTCGTGCTGAACGTTGTTACAGGCCGCATGATATTCTTCATGGCTTCTCCAGACCCTTTCACGTCTGTCACGTGCTCAGGGTGAACCTGCTCATCTGTGAAAAGAACAGGTCGCCAGTGGTGG
The DNA here is from genome assembly GCF_016835505.1 of Polypterus senegalus. Lineage (NCBI taxonomy): Eukaryota > Metazoa > Chordata > Cladistia > Polypteriformes > Polypteridae > Polypterus > Polypterus senegalus. Next base: position 67,949,777 of record NC_053166.1, read on the forward strand.
ACCTGCCAATTCTGGTTTTCTGTGGTAAATTCCAGTAGAGCTCCATGGTGCTGGGCAGTGAGCACAGGGCCCACTAGAGGATGTCAGAAACAGCCTGAGGGTGGCCCGAGGGCCTGATTGTTTGGTCAGAGACATTCACACCAGTGGCCTGCTGGAGGTCATTTTGTAGGGCTCTGGCATTGTTCATCCTGTACCTCCTTGCCCAAAGGAGCAGATACCAGTTCTGCTGATGGTTTAAGGACCTTCTACGGCCCTGTCCAGCTCTCCTAGAGTAACTGCCTCTTTCCTGAAATCTCCTTCATGCCCTTGAGACTGTGCTGGGAGACACAGCCAACCTTCTGGCAATGGCATGTATTGATGTGCCATCCTGGACTACCTGTGCAACCTCTGTACAGTCCAGGTATCACCTCATGCTACAAGTAGTGACAATGACCATAGCCAAATGCAAAACTGGGGGGGGTGGGGTAAATGTCAGTGACCTCCACCTGTAAAACCATTCCTGTTTTGGGGGTCGTCTCATTGTTGCCCCTCTAGTGCACCTGTTAATCAGTTTCAATTTCTTTGGTGTTATTGAAATTAACACCCCCCTCTGCTACTTAACTGACCAGATCAATATCCCAGACGTTTCATTCACTTGATGCTATACTCCTGATTAAAAAGTGTTCCTTTAATTTTTTTGAACAGTATATATCATTTGTTTGCATGTGTATAATCTGGATGGATAAAATCTTTACTTGGTTCACTTTATCTTGCCTAATCAGGTGATCACCCCTGAAGAAATTGTGGACCCCAATGTAGATGAACACTCTGTGATGACCTACTTATCTCAGTTCCCTAAAGCCAAACTAAAGCCAGGTGCTCCCCTGCGCCCCAAGCTCAACCCCAAGAAAGCCCGTGCCTATGGCCCAGGTAAGTTTAAGTTGTATGAGAAAACTGAACAACTGCTATTCAAGACTTTGTGTTTCATCTTTAAGCATGCACAGTTTGGATTTCTTATTCGACTTTTGGAAACAACCATCATAGTTTTACCACTACCATGTAACAACCTGCATAGTCATGAAGGGTTTACTTTAATAATTTATTGAATATTTAACATGTTATACTAAATGGATTGTCACTGTATACATATACAGTGTTATAGTGTACAGTATAAATTTTAACATGAGGTGGTGGTGTCTTTGTGCATTTTTAAAAAAAGTAAGAATTATACTTCAGAACATTGTCCTGGCATACTGCAAATAAACAACAATGTTGATCGTTTTTGTGCTGGTTGGGCGTTTCCAGATTACATTACTATGCAAAACCGTTCCATTATTGTGTGGTAAATTCCATATTTTAATAGTATACAATTATGAATGAATATGGTAGCACAGCGTAATAGAATATACCTATTTTAAAGCACTTTATAATTAGTGAAGCCTCTTTAAAAGCACGGGCTGTCTATATACGGAGGATTTTAATTATTTTTCAGACAAAACCGCTTAAAACCGGTTACCTTTAACATTTTTACATGTTTAATTCCTAACAGAAATGTATGATGAACTAAATATTACTTAGTTGAAATATTTTATAATGCTCCGGTCATATTTTATTAATTTTCATTATCTATTCAGTGATGCTTTTGTTCAAACCATATGTGACAAGTTTCCATATTTAGTCTGTCATATTTTTACTGTTAGATGCTGGTCCAGTTCAAATGTCTATCTTCTAAATATATTGAGACAGAAATTTTACTAGTGCTTTGTAGACCACGTTCAATAAGTGTCAAAATATTGCAACAGAAGCTGATTTGCTAGACGCAGCGGTTTAGGTTTTTATCTCAATTTAAAACCGGGCAATATTTTAAACATAAGCTTGTGAAGAGATCATCCTATACTTGAGTTGAAATAAAACGTTTAGGATAATGCTAGCCTTTTCTGGTTTTCATCAAGACTTCTTTTGGCACAGGGTATATGAAAGGCTTTAAGCTGCTTGCTTGTTAATCTTCATTTTACATAATTCACACCAATAACATTATGGATAAACACAAAGCGTTTTACAGATCAAACTAATAAAAAGATGAAGTATGGGGATAGCAATTAAATAGATATGGATGAAATCTACATATAAACTAAACTTAAATTGTGGTGAAATATCATCTGTTCTGTAACAGGAAATTGTGGTAATCCCCTGATGTTTACTGGTCTTGTGTGTGTGTTTCTTGTTAGGTATTGAACCAACTGGAAACATGGTAATGAAGCGTGCCGAGTTTACAGTGGAAACCATCAGTGCTGGTCTAGGAGAGGTGTTGGTGTATGTAGAGGATCCTGCAGGACATAAGGAGGAGGTATCAAACGATATTCCTTTTGAAGACCACTTATTTTTAATCGCATTACAGAGCATACTATACATTGCTCAAAGTCCATTATTTCAAAACATATACATATCTGTAGGTAGTATTCTCACTTGGATCATGAGGGAATAATGTCCTCCTAGTTGAAAACGGCTGTAAAATCTTTGTTAATCTTTATATTTTGCAGAATAGTTTTTAATCCAGTTTGAAATTTTTGTACTTTTTTATTAGGCTAAGGTCACTGCCAATAACGACAAGAACAGAACATATTCCGTCTATTATATTCCCAAAGTTACAGGCCCGCACAAGGTACGTTTTTGGTTTAGCTTCTGTCTGCTTAAGTTCTGGTTGTGTCTCGTTCTGTTTAACATATTTCTCTCCCACAATAAGGTGACAGTACTGTTTGCTGGGCAACACATTTCCAAAAGCCCATTTGAGGTTGATGTCAGTATGGCCCAGGGAGACGCTAGTAAGGTGACTGCCCAGGGTCCAGGACTTGAGCCTAGTGGGAACATTGCAAACAAGACTACCTACTTTGAAATCTTCACTGCAGGTATATAACAGTCTGCCTTTTGCCTTTTTTGTTGCTATATTGAAATGTGGGCAAAATACTACCTTAGTATTTCATGAGATCAAGTTAGTGGCATTTTAATCAGAAAGCATTTCTTTCACTCTAATCCATCTCAGGTGCCGGGGTAGGAGATGTTGAAGTAGTGATTATTGATCCCAGTGGCAAAAAGGACACCGTTGAATGTCAGGTGGAGGACAAAGGGAACAGCACCTACCGCTGCACCTATAAGCCAAAGCAGGAGGGCCCCCATACCATCATAATCAACTTTGGTGGTGCACAAATTCCCAAGAGTCCATTCACTGTGACCATTGGGGAAGGTAAGAATTTGGGTGGGTGCTGAAAGCATAAAAAGTACATTGTAAATCTGTGTATGAGGTTAACTGGTGACTCAAAACTGACTTGTTTTGGTTGAATCCTATCCTGGGTAGTTGTTCCTTTCAGTTTTGGTTCCAGGCTTGAGCCTTATGCTTCCAGGATGGATGAATGCAACGTGAGACGGTGTATTGGTACATATTTTAGGAAACTGTAGGGTTTTGTTTTCTCTTTGGACTTTTTACTGTTTCTCAGAGTTAAGAGAAGATCAGATTTTCCAAAACCATATTATGCCACTGTTGTAATCACCCATTCAGCCAACTTATGCAGGTTTAGACCTCAGTTCATGCAGAAGCCATTTTCCTTGTTGATTTAATCACTTGTCTTTTTTTCTCACTCTGTTCAACATGTTCTTCTTTAGGCTACTGTGTATCAACAGCCAATAAGGGTGGCTTTAACCTTCTTCTGATGTCACTTCCTTTATTTGATGATGCCTTTCCCTGTCCTGCTGCTGATCTTCTCCTGTTTTCGGTATCTTCTCTCTGCTCCCACTGCATGTTTTTGTATGTGCTTTACTGTATGCCTGATGGAATTTGTAGAGCAGCATACTTACACCTGTCCCTTGATGTAAATGGTACATTTCTCAAAGGTTCTGTTAATAGGAGTTTTAAGTTATGCTGCTAAACCAGATGATAGCCTTCTAAGTGGTGACCTGTAAACCCACCAAGTTTATGATAAGTGATATATATTTCTCATGGTTTTACTCTGGCAGTGTTTTGTTTTAATATAGCTTAGACTTTACTGGTCTTTTGATAACTTGACAGCTATATAATTTGAGACTTTTTTTTTGGGTCACCTTCCTGACCATGGTTTGATTTCAGTTTGCATGCTGTCCTCAGGGTTGCTTGGGTTTTCTCAGAGTACAACTGTCTCTTGCCACTTCCTGATGTACATATTGGGTTTACGTTAACTGCCAATTTTGACAAACCTATGTTAATTATTGTAAACAAAATGTATACACTAAAAAGGGCAGTGACGTAGCAAAACATTTTCTACAAGACAAGCTGAAAAGGTACAAGTGAGTCAGTGGAACTGTGGCTGTTTAATGTACAAAGTAAATGGGTTTATGTCAACACATTTTTCTGTTTAGTTTTATGAGCGTTACTACAGTAAGTGAAATGAAAGTTTTTATGGCCCTATAGTGGCAAATGTTGGTATAATTGGTGCAACCCCACTTGCAAAGGGCGAATAAGCCTTGTTATAATAAAATAGGAGCTGCCACCACACTGTTGCACTATTCCAGAATAATGGCACAAAAGAGCAAGGGTGATGCATTTTCAGTACAGAACTCATTTGTGGTGTGTTGCTTTTTATTACCAAAAACTGATGAAAGGTGTAATGAGCCTCTTGTGAAGATGAGGAATTTCATAGGTGGCTTTATATGTTTTGAAAGTATGGTTTGAGCCTCCTATTATGAGCTCAGAGAGAGATGGAGTAGGTTAGAGAATACTGACATAAAGTGAAAATAGTTTGGTTTCACTTTTAAACCTTTCTGTGATGTGCCATGCTTCTCACTCTGAAATGTATTGTATCAGAAACAAAGGTTGTTAGTCTAGATTGGCTTTGGATGCTGTCCACTAGTTTCAGTGCCACATTTATGAAGCCTGAAAAGTTGGCATTTTGGCTTATCGCTGCTTGGGCACAGAATTGAGCAGTGACTTATGGTGTAGAGAGGGCTTTCTACAGAAGTTTTAGGATTAATGGCGTACTCTATTTTTTTCAGAACCTTCCAAACAGACTGAAGCTGCATTTGAAAAACCATTCTAAACAGCCTTACTATATATCAATTTTATGTAGTGATCTACAAGCAGGGATGTGTAGCACAAAATGAACATCACTCAACTCTCTGAATGCTGTGTAGACTGTAGTGTATCTGTGATACAGATTTCATTAGCAGCATTGTACTTTTCAGTTCAACATTGTAACCTCTAGGCTGCACGTAGGTTTCATCTTCATACATTTCTACAAGTTGTAATGTATTTGATGGGACAATTTGTTAGATTCCTTCTCAAGTAAGATTACAAAGTAAATGGAAAGGATAGAATTGTTAAGGCCTTGTGTTAATGTACTCTGAGGAGTAATATAAACAAAGCAGTACTTTATGAACTGCCTGTCTTAGTAGCTGGCAACGGCACACCGAGTGTCACAGAGACAACAATGCCCCTGCTTGCATTGTTTTGACATGTAGGTACAATCCAATTTTTTGTGATGGGCAGACTTGGGGATTCTGATTTAATCAGTTGATGCTTAAAGTAGAATGTTTTTAATGTTTTAGCCAGGAATGTGGCTTCCTAACAGCTCCAATCACTGCTTTCCTCTTAATCTTGGAGCTTGAATGCCTGGGAAGGTGAGGGATATGTGTTCCCCGTAGTATTTCATTTTTCTTAATCCAAACCTTACATGTTTGAATGTCACTTCTTTTTTCCTTTCTTTGGGAAAAAAAAAAAAATTATTACCCTCCACATAATCACTGTTTCATTTATATTTAAACAAGGAGCACTAGTATAGTCATTTTACATATATTAACCTCTATGGTATAGGGGTTTCATCCACTAGGGTCTGTAACAAAGCAAGACATTGTGCTGATTTTTTTTTTTTTTTTAATATAGAACTTTAAATAAAATGGGACTTATGTAGATGTAGAGTGGGAATTTGAAATGAAACCACAAGTTTCAAGCAGTCTTGTACACCTCAGATAGGAGCCTGCTGTGCTCTATCATCACTGGAATAAATTTAAAGATGGATGAAGTGTTATACTTCTGACCTGCTGCATACCTTCCCAGGAATTTGAAATTTTGGAGTGACAACACCAGACTAATGGCAGTTTGAAAGACTCTACCATAAACGTTATAAAGTAGCAACCGACTGTTTTCTGTAGGTGTCATTGATTATCGCAATACTGGTATTCTGCTGCATCATGTTTTGATCAAAAGCATTTCTGTGCCATGATGACAGTTTACTTTCAATTTGAAAATATGTGATAAAGCATAAAAGGGAAGAATTATAAAACGGTGCATTTTGATATTTTTGAGATTTATGCATGCAGACTGCCCAGTATGTGTGGTGTTTTTTATTTTTATTGTATTAGTCTTTATTTTGTAATTCTCATTGTGCTGTGCTGTGCCGTGCCTTGTGAGTGACTATAAGAATTTGCATTCTCATGAAACCAAGCAGTAGTAATGGCTGTTTTTCCTCCTTGTTTACTTTCAATATAAAGTGACTGAAAGAACAAGTTTCAGTATGTCTCCTCTCCTGCAGCTTGCAATCCATCACTGTGTCGTGCCAAAGGTCGTGGATTACAACCCAAGGGTGTTCGTATTAAAGAGACTGCAGATTTCAAGGTGTACACAAAAGGAGCTGGCACTGGAGACCTTAAAGTTACCATCAAAGGGCCAAGTAAGCATTTTGGATTTCCTCTAAGCAAAAAAAAGGAGTAAGTGAACCAACTGGATTTGTAGACTGTTAACTTGAAGACTCTGTGGGCAACACATTGTCTTGATGTTTTCTAGTCAGTGTGACAGAAGTGTCTTCTCTGTCTAAACACTAGATTATATTTGAGATTAGATTATTCATAACACGTATCTTGGTGGTTTAAATTCCCTTCCCAAGCTTTTGCATAATTTATGTATATATGCATGTATTTAACAGTAGTGCATGTGCTGTATTTGGCAGAGGACTCACAGAGGCTTTCTTTTCAGAGGGGCTAGAAGAGCCAGTGAAGCAGAAAGATCTTGGTGATGGTGTCTATGCTTATGAGTATTACCCAAAAACTCCTGGGAACTACATTGTTACAATTACCTGGGGTGGCCAGCAAATTCCTCGCAGGTGAGGTCCTTCTCTACTTTTCTCTGAGTCCTCATTTTGTTTTAAGTCTGAAATACTAACCTCTGCACTTCTTCCCACAAGCCCATTTGAGGTCAAAGTGGGTACAGAAGCAGGCCCACAGAAGGTTCGTGCTTGGGGTCCTGGACTTGAAGGTGGAGTCGTTGGCAAATCGGCTGATTTTGTGGTGGAAGCTGTTGGTGATGATGTTGGAACACTTGGTAAGTTTCGGTTTATAAACTGTACTTCATTTAGACAGAGTTTTGGAAAAGACTTATGTTTTTTATAGTCACAGTAATGTAAGACTGCCTAGCAATTTAGATGATCAAAAAAATAAATTGTATTTAAAATCAACTGCTCCAATATTTAAACAGTGTATGATTTTAAGTGTTGTTAAACCAGGCATAGCAACTGGAGAGTAGCTCTCAAATCGTGATTCTTGTATTTTTTTTTTTCAGGCTTCTCAGTTGAAGGACCATCACAGGCAAAGATAGAGTGTGATGATAAAGGTGATGGTTCTTGTGACGTCCGCTACTGGCCCACTGAGCCTGGAGAGTATGCTGTGCATGTTCTCTGCAATAATGAAGATATACAGTACAGCCCATTCATGGCAGATATCAAAGCAGCCCCCAAAGACTTTTATCCTGATAAGGTAACTCATTGGTTTGGCAAGCATGGTGTTCACACTAAGATGTGGTGGTGTTTGTTTTTTCTGACCTGTAATTTTCAGAGTTTAGCATGCAAAATGTTTAAGTTTTTAAAAATGTATCCTTCTGTTCAGATGTACCAATTTGAACATTTTCTTTCTGTTCCAGGTTAAGGCTTTTGGTCCTGGTTTAGAGAAAACTGGGTTAGCTGTTGGAAAGCCAGCAGAGTTTACTGTGGATGCTAAGCAGGGAGGCAAAGCTCCTCTAAAGATTCAAGCACAGGTAAATCTAGATGCTTTTGCAGCCTGGTATTTAGGGCCTGTTGTATTGCTGGTGCTGTTTTTAATATGGCCTTTCAGTGACTTGATTTTTGTTGTTGTATAATTGTATTTTTTTTTGATGCTAAAACACAAATCCCCTGGCAGGGTTCTTTTAAATTCTTCTCCAAATCATGCTAATGTTAGCTTTTGTTCTTGTGGCTGTGCTGTTGCTTTTTTGTAGTAAAATCTATATATGTTCCTTTTTCCCTTTTAGGATGGTGAAGGAAATCCAGTTGACGTGCAGGTAAAGGATAATGGAAACGGTACATACAGCTGCTCCTATACTCCTCGCAAGCCATTGAAGCACACTGCCATGGTATCCTGGGGAAGTGTGAACATCCCCGACAGCCCATTCAGAGTCAGTACTGTTGCTTTTATTTTTATTAAATGTCAAATGTCTGTGTGAAGAGGAATGACATATTTGTAGTACGTAGTAGTAGTTGTTTCTAATGATTTTCTGGTCCCTGCAGATGAACGTTGGTGCTGGCAGTCACCCCAACAAAGTAAAAGTATCTGGACCTGGTGTGGCCAAGACTGGTTTGAAAGCACATGAGCCTACATACTTCACAGTGGACTGTGCAGAAGCTGGGCAAGGTAACCCATTTCTATTCTGAAGTTGTGTATTATATTCCACTTTTATGAATGGGACTATCTAGATGATTTGTGGTATTTTACTGATCTTGCATCAGGGTTAACTTGTGTGCTTTTTCTTACAGGAGACATTAGCATTGGAATTAAGTGTGCTCCTGGGGTTGTTGGCCCGGCAGAGGCAGATATTGACTTTGACATCATCAGAAATGACAATGACACTTTCACAGTAAAATATACTCCCCCTGGTGCTGGGAGTTACACTATCATGGTGCTATTTGCAGACAAAGTAAGTCTACAAACTTTGTTTATAAATACAATATTCCTGCCATATCCTCATCCATTTCATATTCTTATCCTGTTATCTACAAAATAGTGAGAAAGTTGGGAAATATTTATACAGTGATTCTAGTTAAAACTCCAGCTGGAGTGTCAGGCAGTCTTAGCAATTGTTTCAGATAGAAAGCATGATTTAATATTTTAAAAAGTAATTCCTGAGGTTTTTTATTGGGTGTTTTTAAACTAAGATTTTTTTTTTTTTTTAAAAACTTCACACGTAAGAAAATATATAGGTAATTTACAATATAGTTAATATAAAGTTTTCCATTTCAAGTCAATTCATGTATAACACCGGCTTCATTTTGCACTTAGTCTTCATATTTACTGGCTCAGTAAACCAGTTTAGTTACCAACTGTGTACCAGTTTCTGGGACAGTACATCATCAAACTTCAAGCAGCCAAAAAAGTGAAAGCATTCTGTGAAGTTACTAGGTGGTGATATGAAGAATGAGTTAGTTTGCATCATTAGACTGGTGCTTAATGTAATACTGAATGTGGTGTTTTAACACTTTACCCTGCAAGTCAATCAGAGTTTAAACAGGAACTATAAAAACTCAAATTTGGGTGTACGAATTCCTCTAATTTAAAATGCATCTATTTATTGTTCAGTGCTTTTATGAAAGTTAATTTATATTCATAGTAGAATTTGAATGGTAAAATATCCATCCATGTTTCTGAACTACTGGAACACTGCAAGCCAGAGTTTATCCTGCAGCGTTATGCACATAACAGAGTACACACTTGAAAAGACCCTTGTTCACTAATATATCAGGCCAGTTTTGAGTTGCCTGTTAACTTGCCATGCACACATATTTTTTTTTTTTTTTTTAAGCATGGGAAAGAAATCCCAAGCAGGCACTAGATTGTGAGGCAGCAATATATAACACTTTGAATCCATGCAGCCTCCAAAACCATGCACACAAGCTGACTGTTGTAGGCCTGGAAACTGTCATTCTGAAAATCCAACCTTTAAAATGTGCAAAACTCTGATCTGGATTTGTTTGTGATTTCAAGCAATATCTTGTTTTAGTTTCTAGCTATTTCTTTTTCTACTTATGTTTGCAAACTGTCTGGGTAAATGGCTTTCTGCTACAATTCTGTATCTACCAAACCCATAAAGACTGTTGAAAGAGGAAAATCTGAATCTGACCCCTCATGAGCAATTGCATCCACTTCACTTCCTTAGTCAGGAGTATATAAAGTTTCTAAAGGTGGAAGAAATTAACTAATAACATGTAATTCATGTTTTACATACCTTTTGTAGGAGATGTAATACACCCAAGTTTTACAATTTGTACCAAGTAATGCTAATAAATGTAAATGTTAATTTTGCATGACACTTGGTTCTCGAACTGTTCTCTTTTTAGGCTATTCCCATGAGCCCGGTCAGAGTCAAAGTGGATCCATCACACGATGCCAGCAAAGTGAAAGCTGAAGGACCAGGGCTAAACAGAAGCGGTGAGTGTGCAGGGGTGTGGGGGAAGACCATCTGTGTCCTGACACTCTAGATTTACTTAAAAGGAAAAGTAGTTTTAGCTCTGCCACCACCCACCATTTGCTTATGTTTGGAATTCTTTTACCTAGGTTAATGTGACATTGATATGCATGTTAAAATAATTCCTAAAACCAAGTTCAAAAGGTCTCCTATTAGAGACTTCTTCATAATGAGAGCTTCATAGATGAGGCATTTAACCTTGCCAAAAGCTATCCCCCTTTTAGACTAAAAGTTTGAGGCGTGTGATTATATTGCTCATTATTTAGTAATTTTAGTTAAATGTGTGTTGATGAGCAATATGAAAATACAAACTTGCTGCTTATGTGAATTTGATCCCATGCCCAACTTAACCATCTATTGCCTACAAATACCTTTGTCTATCTCTTTCTTAATTGAAGCTGCAGTGCACATTTAAAGCATGCTGTAGGAGTATACATGAACTGCCTTATCTTACTCCCTAACCCAAAAAAATATTTTAATGCCTTACAGTGTCAGTACAGTATGTACCAACTCCTGGTTATCTAATGGTGTTTTGCTCTTTATAAATAGGCATTGAGCTGTGCAAGCCAACCCATTTCACAGTAAACACCAAGGCTGCAGGAAAAGCAAAACTGGATGTGCAGTTCACTGGGCAAAATAAAGGAGAAGCTGTTAAAGATTTTGAGATTGTCAATAATCATGATAGTACATATACAGTCAAGTACACACCAGTGCAACAGGTGAGCAGTTCCATTTTATAAATTACTTTATAAAATAGATACATACGATTTTAAGTCTAAATGGAGCACCCTTGTGTGTTTAATTTTCTGTATTGGAAGTTAAGGAAATAACAAATAATGTCGATGTTAATAGGGAAGCATGGGAGTAAATGTAACTTATGGAGGAGACCCCATTCCAAAGAGTCCCTTTTCTGCTGGGTGGCACCAGCACTTGACCTCAGCAAGATCAAGGTAGCAGGCCTTGGAGACAGTAAGTAACTTCATACAGATGATCCATTTATTGTGTCTTATTTCAAAGTTTAACAATCCATATTTCATTACTGATCTCGGCCTCTCTGAGTTTTAACTTTTTCAGCATGATTTTGTCCAGGAGCCATAGAGCACTTTGCTATCATTGTTGTGGGTACAGCAATTATTATTATTTTTTTTTATGGAACTTCATTTTTTCCCCCCACCCACCCTGGTTAAGTCATAACAGTTAGCGGTATCTTATCAATACACTTGTTTATGCCTACAGTATATTGCTTTTACATTAGCATATTACTAGGAATCTATAGTACATATACACAAAATGGAAATTTCACCTGAACATGAATTGTTAATTTTTTTGCAGAGTTAGAAGTGGGCAAAGACCAGGAATTCACAGTTAAATCTAAGGGTGCTGGTGGACAGGGCAAGGTTACTGCTAAGATAACTGGACCCTTGGGCAAATCTGTACCTTGCAAGGTTGAACCAGGCCTGAGCCCAGACAACAGTGTGGTGCGTTTTATTCCACGAGATCAAGGACCACATGAGGTTGAACTAGCTTACGATGGTGTCCCTGTGCCTGGAAGCCCCTTCCCTGTTGAGGCAGTACCCCCTACAGATCCTAGCAAAGTAAGAATTTTTTCCAACGCCTTATCTTGGATGGCACTCCCATGTGTGAACACCAATAAATACTTTCATTTCTGCTTCAATAGGTGCTTTGCTCCGGTCCTGGTCTGGAGCATGCAAAAGTTGGAGAGACTGGTAAATTCATCGTTGACTGCACCAATGCTGGCCCTGCAGAGTTGACTATTGAGATCATTTCAGACAATGGCATGGAGGCTGAGGTACACATCCAGGATAATGGAGATGGTACATACACAATCACATATATCCCACTGTACCCTGGAGTATACACCATCACAATTCGATATGGTGGGCAAGATGTTCCCAACTTTCCCACTCGTGTCATTGTGGAGCCTGCAATTGACTCCAGTGGTGTCAAGGTGTTTGGACCAGGTGTTGAGGGAAAAGGTCAGTGGTTTTTTATTTCACTCTACTTAATGAGATCATAAGTGGCTTAGTACATAAATTGTCGATTGAATACTTGGTAAACTGATGTCATTTGAGCCCTTTAGTCTCTTAGTAAGAATTCTATCCTTTTGTAGAAGTGGTCAGATTGTCCTTGACCTTGATAATCTTTAACACTGAGCAAGTTTAAAATTGTATATCTGTTTATCTTAGGAGTTTATCGAGAGGCAACAACAGATTTCACTGTGGATGCACGTGCTTTAACTAAAACTGGTGGCAACCACATCAAAACCCGCATTAACAACCCCTCTGGCAACCGCACTGATGCCCTCATCCGTGATCTTGGAGATGGTATATACCAGGTGGAATACACCCCTTATGAGGAGGGTAAGTTGAAGTTCTGCTTTTGAAATACTAAAACATTCTTTAATGGGCTGTTCAAGGTATTCTTTTTTTTTTTTTTTTTTTGTTAGATGCCCCTTACAACACTGACATAAATTGTCCCCTTTGATTCCAGTTTTCACAGAATGTTCTTGTATTTAAGAGAGATACTTGTAATAGTATAATTTTGTAGTATACTGGAAAGCAGCTGGCTTTCTTTGTGGAAGAAATAAGATGATACAGATAGTTTCTTTCATCTACTAGGTGTCCTGAACATGTTGCTAATGAAGTGTTGTGTAAAATTCTTGGTCTCTGTAACACATGCCTGAATAATTAGGCTACATTTGTGAGTTTGTGTTCAACACCAGATGATGATAAACATCTTCCTTTTCAACACCAAAGGCATTCACTCTGTGGAAGTAGCTTATGATGAAGCACCTGTACCCAATAGCCCCTTCCGGGTACCAGTGACTGAAGGCTGTGACCCCTCCAGAGTAAGAGTGCATGGGCCAGGCTTGCAGAGTGGCACCACTAACAAACCCAACAAGTTCACTGTTGAGACCAGGTAAATCATCTTATGGCAAAGGCAGGCTGTTGTTACCTTTCACCTCGGCAGTTATGTACTTCTATACGAATGTGGCCTTTGTGTCTGTGGATTGCACTTTGCATTATGTAATGTTTATAATCCAATAAATTAAAGCTAAACGTAGACCCATTATGATGTAGCATTATTGTTCTCAGTGAACATTCTTTTATATATAATTTTAAATTTTAATATAATATAATGGAAGTGTTGTACATATAGGAAACTTTTAACTCCTACAGTACGTGCTGACATCTTGTGATTTATGTCCACATATAAGATTGCTGTTATGAAACCATTGCATTTAAAGTCAGTTTTTGTTTGCACTGCATTGGCTCTAGGTATACCATTCACTTATGTCAGCAGTCTTCAATTTGAAATGGGAGGAAACCTATTATAAATTATGAAACTTTGGCAGTAGGCGCAGAATCTTTTAATTTTGGAAGGAGGGAATGTTTATTTTGCAAAAACATTTTGTGTAGTTTGTTGCTTGCTTATTTCATTCCGTGTACGATTCATTTCTCACGTTTGGCTAAAGGGGTGCTGGTACAGGTGGTCTTGGCTTAGCAGTTGAGGGTCCCTCTGAAGCAAAGATGTCCTGTACAGATAACAAAGATGGAAGCTGTTCAGTGGAGTACATTCCATACGAGCCAGGAACTTACAACTTGAATATCACCTATGGTGGACATCCAGTTAGAGGTGAGTTGAGTGATTTTGTTTTTGAATGGCTATTGCTTTTCTGCATTGTTACAGATCTTCTCAAAATAGAATTGCCCATATTCTATTGTAATTTGTTCATCTGCCTTGTGCCTCTCAGGTAGCCCTTTCTCTGTGCCAGTCCATGATGTTGTTGATGCCACCAAGGTCAAGTGTCAAGGACTAGGCTTGGGCAACAATGTGCGTGCCAACATCCCACAGACATTCACAGTAGACGCCAGTAAAGCAGGAGTTGCTCCACTGCAAGTCCGTGTGCAAGGCCCTAAAGGTAATTGTGTTTAAAATTTGACACTTAATCTAGGTTCAGAAGATTTCCTTTTGAGACTTGTGATCTGAAAATTTTAATGTCCAGATTGGATAACCTGTACCTGCTGTGGAGATTTTATTTCTGCAAATGACCCCCTCCGCCCCAACTCTGTATAATGCAGCATTTTTTTAGGTATACATTTACTCAGAATTGGTGAAAATTATCAGAGTCAAGAATGGCACACCTAGACATGTTCATGGCCCATTATTGTCATAATTTGATTTAATACCACTGCACTTTCATATAACTGGAGGAGTATGTTTTTCAACTTTTGTGTAGTGTTAATTGGGAGGCAACTTTTCTCTATTTAGAGTGCCCACAAAAGCACAGCTAGATTGTGTTGTGCTGTGAGTTTAAATTAGAAATGTTTGTTTGGTGTCTGCAAACAGGTGTGGTAGAGCCAGTGGAGGTGGTGGATAATGGAGACCAGACTCACACTGTTAATTATGTTCCAACTCGTGAAGGGCCCTACTCCGTTAATGTTCTTTATGGTGATGAGGAGATCCCACGCAGGTATGTAGGACTGGGTGTGTGTATGTGTTTTGAAGGTTTTATGCTGCTTTTTTTTTCCTAGAAGGATTTTAATGTACTGGCCAAGCTTTCTACTGCTTTTTCCATTACAGAATAAAAAATGCATTTGATAGAAGTTTAGTTTTTGTTTGCAGGGCATTAATGTGGTGCTATTGATTGAGTGGTGATGACCTAGCCCAGTTTTATGTGAAAGGACAGTTCAGTACTGAATAAGTTTTTCATAACAAATTCTGTGAGGGCTGTACAAGATTATTAAATCGTACCTTTTTTCACTGAACCTTTAAATAACAGGAAAGTTGTGCTTCGCTTAGACGAAACCACAGTTAAAGCTCAGTAGCCATTTTTTTTTGTTTCAAGTTTATATAGTTTGATCCTTTCTTTATAACTTTACCTTTGTTTCTTTTCAGTCCATTCAAGTTCAAGGTTCTTCCCACTCACGATGCCAGCAAGGTGAAAGCTAGTGGCCCAGGACTCAACACCACTGGAGTAACTGCTAGTCTGCCAGTGGAGTTCACCATTGATGCAAAGGATGCAGGAGAGGGACTCTTGGCTGTGCAGATAACGGTTTGTGTTCTCTATAGATCCAAAGCTCTAGTATCCTTGTTTATTTTAAAACACTGCTGTAGATTTGAAAAACAATTATGACATACAGTACACAGAGGGGGAATAACAAATGAGCACTGTTATATACTAAAGACAGTGGTGTATGTACATTTCTTTTTGGTAATAGAACCTCCTTTCTTGTGTAGGACCCAGAAGGAAAGCCCAAAAAAGCAAACATCCGAGACAATCAGGATGGTACATACCTAGTGTCATATGTTCCTGACATGACTGGTCGTTACACTATCCTGATCAAATATGGAGGAGATGAAATCCCATATTCTCCTTACCGAATCCGAGCACTTCCTACTGGTGATGCCAGCAAGTGCACAGTTACAGGTAATATATCAGAATTGTGCAGTACATCTTCTCCGGTGGGTTTATGTGCACGGCAAAGTGTTCTGGAAAATAGAGTATATTTAGTGTATATCAAGAATCAACAGTCTAGATTATACAGTATATGTTGCAGAAAAAAAATGCGTAGTGGCTCAAAACCTGAGAGTTTGAACTTTACCTGCAGCACTGGTAGAGGAACCACTAACAATTTAACTTTTTCATATTTTCTTTTAATTTTTTTCCTTATTGATGTAGAACAGCTCTTTCACATGGTAGATTCTGTAAAATGCAGAAATGCTTATACATTGAAGAATATATGATCTACTTGCAATGGTAAAGAATTTTAAAAGTAAATTTCAAGGTATTTAAAAGTTCATCTTGTCTAGGATATCTAATCCTGCACACAGTCAGTGTACAAAATGCAGGTTTTTATTACAACACAGATATTAACTACTTTTTTGATAACTTTTAAGAAACTGTTTTTTATATACTTTTGCAATTAATACACCACAATTAACACCTCAAATAACTGTGCTGTGTGCCTGTGGCGATTACTATGCCATCATCAAATGAACTTCAATAAGCACAGTTCACAGATGCAGACCCCATACCATAGCAGGTTTGCTTGCTTGTATTTAATAATAAAGTAAATCTATTCAGATATTGTTGAACTTGTTAAAGTAGAAATTTGTATCTAACACCACAGCATTAGTAGGCAATCTAGTTAGTATTGCTGCCTCATGGATCCAACACCCCGAGTTTAAATCTCGTAACCAGTTGTGGTCCATTTGGAGCTTGCATATCTTATTTGCATCTGTACAAGTTTCTCTCCAGGTACGCTGGTCTTGTTCCCACATCCTTAAAGATGTATAGGTTTGGCTAACTGGCTTTTTTGTTTATTCTTCTAAAACATTAGTACTAGAATTGTTTCTCCATATTTGAAAAATGTAAAATTGAGATGCTCATTAAAACAGAAAACAAACTAATAGTTCATCTGAAATGCTGACATTAACTTTTTGTCTAGCAGCTGTCAGATGCACAGTTTTATGTCAAAGTTCAAAATAAAATCCTAAAAGTGATACAGTAGTTCCATTTAATATTGCTAGTTGCCAGGTTATTATTAAAATTGAAAAAGGGTTAAAAATCTAGGTCATGCGAAAAGACAAGACAATTTCCTCTCAGGCATTAATGCAGTGTGCCATATAACAAAAAAAATTGTCTTGATTTTAGCCTTTACATCAACAAAAGCTGAAATTCTGTCCCAAACTAGGATGATGCTTGAACAATGTATTCTTTTAATGGGATGCCAGAGTCTGTGGTTGATATGTTGTGTGCTTATATGTGTGAAGGGGGTGGAGTTTATGAATGTGTGTAGTGACCCCCCCCAGTCTCTCCCTCCTTTCTTTTTATTGGTTCTCTAAGTTGAATTACATCAATAATTAACAAGGATTCACGCTTCACAATGACATGTTCACATTCTGCTGTGCACTTTAAAATCACCTATTTTTATCATTTCATTTGGAGCACATTTTTTTTTTTAATTTTGTAATTTCACAATCTTTCTGCTCTGTGCTTTTTTTCTCTTTCCCTCACCATCAGTTTCAATTGGAGGTCACGGGTTAGGTAAGATGCTTTAATTTTCCATGAGGAATAAAGCAAAGTCTCATTTCAAAATAACTTTAACATGCATTTTTAATATCTATGTTTTGGTTGTTGGAGTGATGGGGGGTGGTTGGATTTTGAAACATTGAGGCTTTGATAACTTATGGTGAACATTCTTACATGGTTTTTACTGATTCTGCAAAATACCTCAATTTGAAACCTTAGTATTTCTATTAATAAAGAATGAACATCAATCCTTATTTGTCCCCCTCCACCTCAAATTCATTAACTTTAGGCTTTTAGCTACAAGTGAATTTAATTAGTTCAATTCCCCCGGAACATCTCTCGTTTTTAACGAACCGATTATTTTGGGAGGTATTCCGTTTCAAAATCTGGTAATATTTGTGGTTTTTAAGGTCTGTGATTTTTAATTCATTTGTCCAGCAATCCATGAGAAGGGTAGATGGAGCTCAAGAGTCAAAAACATTGAAATTTAATTTTTATAACTTGTTTAAGCAAACTACCCATCCTTTTGTCAAACTGGCTTAAATCACTTCAGGGTCATGGGCAGAAGAGTCCATTTACATACTCTGTTGGGTGCACATGTACACCCATATGAGTAGGTCCTTAAGCCCATTAAACTTTCTAGTATTGTTCCATTTCCACATATTAGCTTTTTCATAAAGCATATAAAGAGAGAGGTAGGCTCAGAAAGGAGAAAGTCTGTTACAGGACAAGAGTACTCCAATGCATAGAGTCTGGATTTTGTAAATAAGTTGCACAAAGGTCTTCCACTAACAAGTAATTTAAGTGAAGGTGGAGAAAAATGAATACAGAATCTTCAACCTTGAATCTGGTGAATGAAAAACAGCACTCACCTGTACTGCCCATGTAGAAACCTTTTAACTCTAGATAGCAAATATTGTCAACTTATGTTCACCCAGTTCCTAAGACATGCTCTATTGTTGCCTTCAGATCTGCTTGTGACTGTGTTCCATATTGACTTAATGTATGGAGCATGAATTATGCTTTCCGCAAACTGCTAGGTGAGAGTTAGGGTTAGGTAAGCTGTTGAGATGAAGAAAAAAGAAACAAAGATTGCATTATTCTTCCGCTTGTGTATGATGATTGGTTCCATACAATGACCAGTTTAGGAGATTTGTCCTATGATTTTTAAAAAAAAAAAAAGTGAAACAATTCTGTATCATTTTATTACAATTTGTTGGGGGGAATTGCACGATTTCAGCACCCTTTTAGACTCCCCCCATAGAACATGCATTCTATATACAGTAGTGCCTTTTACAAATAGTTCACAATACACTTCCAGTCCTTTTTGGGTTGTTCAGAATGGGGTGGCAGGTTGGTTGGGAAGGGAATGATGGGAAGAATGTTTGAGGAATTCTTATTTTCCCCCCTTCTCCTTGACTGTTGGCTGTGTTGTCTTTTTGCCTGCCTCTCTTGGCTTGTAACCATGGTGACTGACTAACCAACCTGCATTCCGTTTGGCTGCATGGCTCTGGGAATGTATTCCCACTTGCTGTGTATTTAATTGAAAGCATGTACCTGTTGCCAGGACTGTCTCTTTTATTTATTTCCCCATCAGTAGCCTGGAAACTGGAAAGAAGTTGAAACTGGGATAAAGGCACAAAAGCCTTTATGAAGCATCCTCAAACCACAAGTAGTGCAATAAAACACCTTTTAAAGAATTGCTATCATGTATGCATGCATGTAAAATTATTTAGATTTGTGGGGGCAGGATATATCAAGGATTAAAAATGTATGTTAAGTCCCCTTTCACAATTAGAACTATTTACTGAAAACCATTCAAGAAGAGTGCTGTCTAGATAATTCAACAGAAAACATTTTAATTTTTGCCAACATTTTGATCTGTTTATTTTGGCCAAGACTCTCTTCTTCTGGATGTCTGCTGTAGTTTTAAACAAAACATTCGTAAGACATCATATTAATGGCCAATCTTACTCCTACAGTGAAGTACCTATTACTTATTGGTCACACCTTCTAGTTAGTAGTTAACTTTTTGGCTCCCAAATGACTGTTACCGAGCGCTAGCTTTTGGGATGCTGTCTGGACAAGACAAACGGAGATCTGAAATATTACTTTAAGCCCATTGTCCCTGTATCAGTAAGTTATGTCCTTCCCACCCTGCCTAGCCGCATCTCAATCCTTATCTTGGTCTTCTAGTATTACACTAGTACTAGCAGTAGATGGCATAGGAGGCCCTTCTGTTGTGATAGAACAAAGTATTGTCAGCCTTGGACATAAATAATGGGCAGGTGGTATATAATGCTGTTGTTTGTTCCTTCTACTCGGCTACATAAGCTATGGCAGCATTATTTGCTGTCAGAGATTCATGGCTGTAGTTTTAATAGAGCAATACTTGGGCACTATGTACATAGTTGTTCTTGATGCAAGGTGCATTACATAAACCTTGCTCATATAAAGCATTTTGTTACTGACCTATTTATAAGCAAAACTTATATTTTTATATATAAAAAAAAAAAAAGCTTTGTCCTGGAAATGGTTATTATGGTTGAATGGAATGTGATTAGGAAGCAGCATACTATACACACACCAACTTAAGCATTCTTCTCATCTGGCACTCATTGATGCCAGTGCCTTAATCACCCTACAATTCCAGCTTCTCTCCTTTCCATTTTCTGAATGCCGGGTTACAGTCTTTTTATTCAGACTCTGCATTGTCATGTTCATCGCATGAGGATGATGATTTGTGGGTGCCTTTGAAACAGAATTTTTGCCCAGAATTGTCCAATGATTTTTATTTTATTTATATATATATATATATTTTTTTTTTTTGCAATATTTTCCACCCACCTCCTTCCCAGGTGCTGGTGTGGGTCCTACCATTCAGATTGGAGAACAAACTGTTATCACAGTAGATGCCAAGGCAGCAGGCAAAGGGAAGGTGACTTGTACAGTTTGCACCCCTGATGGCACAGAGGTGGATGTTGATGTTGTTGAGAATCCAGATGGCACCTTTGACATCTTCTACACTGCACCCCAGCCTGGCAAATATGTCATCTGCGTGCGTTTTGGTGGGGAGCACATTCCCAACAGTCCATTCCAAGTTACTGTAAGTGTTGTTGAACATTATACATATTTAAGCAATTTACAATTGAATTTATTTCTTCTTTATTTATATTTCATCCAACGGAGGGAGGCAGTACCTGTTGGTTCGAACATCCATTGTTTTTGACATTTTTTTATTTTCATATACCATGTGTGTGGAATGTAAATATGTGTTTTTTTTTTTGTTTGTTTTTTTTTTTTATTGTATATCCAATGTTTTGTTTTAAATTAATCCTACCAACATGCTTTTGTTTGGTGTAATGATGTGTGGGCCAATCGTTCCTTTTTAATTTTGACGTTTTCTGCTTCAGTTTCATTACTAGGGTGATGCAAAGACTGCAGAGAAAGTACTTTTAAATTCGTTCTGATGTCAACTTTTTTTTTTTCTTTCTCCCAGCAGAGAAAACTTTGAATAACACAGCTTTATGTCCTAATTTAATTGACTTTTTTAATGTTGCAATTTATTGCAACTTGATCATTTTCTTTGATTTTAGGTGGATTAACTTATTTTTCATTCATTTTATGTATGAAGACTCACCATGTCTTTCCCGCTTCACTGTAGGCACTGGACAGCCAGGAACCGGATCAGATCTTGCAGCAGAGACAAGCCCCCAATTATGGTTCACCTAGCAGACAGCCTTGGGTACACACCAGATTAAAAAATTACTTCTTTTCTTTTTTCTTCCCTATTCCATGTCATCAGCAGCCAACCTGTCTTCATAAACATTACCATATCTGTCTTGTTTGTTTTTTTTTTTTTCTCCTTCAGCCAGGCAGGGGGAAGGGTGTAGAGCATTGTAAAGTAGCTAAGGGCATGCAGAAGTGCTCCAGCTAATCCTTTAGTCATTATGGTTTGGGGAACAACAGGGTTTTGACCCACAAGAACTCTGTCTCTAATGCAAGAATCATTAAACTATATGCCACAGTGTAAAAATATTCCAGTTTAAAGGAGAAGATGAAAAAGCATATAAGTAGCCTTGCTGTTACAGCTTGTTCAGTATTGTCTGTTGCCAGAATTACTCACAAGTCAGATATTTCAAAGGTTTTGAGTACAACAGGAATTGTATCCATCTTGTTTTGCTGAATGAACTTACGAAATATAAGGGTGAAGCTTATGAATCTCTAACATCCATCCAATCATTTGTTAAAACAAGATAGTCCCAGAGAGTAGTAAAATCTCTAGAATAAAAGTACTACTTGTAGAAGTAGTATATTTTGGTTGCTGTGTTTTTGGTTGTTCCCAAGCCCCTGGGAACATTTCTCCATTGCATTTTGAAGATTGTTACCCAATTTGGATATTAACAAATGAGTGGTTTATTGCAGTGAATTCTGCTTTAGGAAAGTAGTAGTATCATTTACATTGGAGACTTGCTGAGCTATGGAAGAACTTAAGTTTCTTTTATTTTTTTTTTTCTTTTATCTATTTCCTTTCCATTCTGTCTGCAGGTTGTGTTTCAGGATTCTTAACTCTGATTTTTCTGCCATTAGAGAGAGATCCTTGGAAAGTTGGGGCTTTTTTTTTTTTTTTTTCTTCCCGCCCAAATTTCCACCCCACCTCCCTCATTTTATTATTTGTTACATGCAAGCTTTCCTTTAGTTGCAGCTTTGGGAGTGGTTAATATCTGTCATCAATAAGTAGTCTATATCACTGTTCGTGTCTGGTGTTGGTAATCCCATCGCATGTTACTGTTTTTTTGTCTGTCTTTATTTGTCTCTACCTATTTTCCATCTCCTTAGAAGCATCGGGAATCTTATTTGATATTCATATTCTCCTAATGGGCCCTTGGTAGGTGATCAACTTCTTGACTCAATTGTCCTTTCAGAGTACACTTGGAATAAAAATTGAGCATTGAGGAAAAATAAGCAACCATTATTAAGGAATAAACTACTGTCTTGAAATTGTCAAATAAAACAAGTTTTCTAAAATGGGTTTATGGAGAGACTCCATCTAGCACTGAGTCAAGAAGTTTATTTTCTACTTGGGCAAGGCTTCAGAATAATCCTAAGGTAAATGTAATCAATAACCCATGTCCTGTTTCTCCTCCTCTTTCTCATTTTGCAGGCTACAGACCGCTCCATGGGCATGAATGGTCTAGATGTGGCAGGACTGCGGCCTTTTGACCTAGTTATTCCTTTCACCATTAAAAAGGGTGAAATTACAGGTTAGTCAAAAATCGAAGGGCAATTTTTAGTTTTATTAGCATTTATAAATCTTTTCACATCAGCTAACTTGTGGTTTCATTTTTATTTAAGGAGATGTAAGAATGCCCTCGGGTAAGATTGCCAAACCAGATATCACAGATAACAAGGATGGTACAGTAACCGTGAAGTATGCCCCCACCGAGGCTGGTCTGCATGAGATGGACATCAAATATGATGGAATGCATATTCCAGGTAGCATTTTCATCTACATAAAAGATCATAGAAATAGTCAAGCTAGGTATATCTTTGGTGCCTACATTTGAACAGCACAGATTGTTTTACACCTTAACTACTTTAACGCTACTTCAAATGTTCAGCCTTCACCACTATCAGTTAGTATACGTTTCAGTCTAACATGCTTTCAGAGTGTGGTTCGCAACTTTAAAACTTTGTTAAAATTGCAAGAATCTAGACTGACAGTTATTTTTACTAGCATTTTTAATTTGGCCACTAAAAGCAATCACAATTTTTAAACATAATTAAAACAAATGGACTATCAGTAAGGATAGTTGGAAAATAACAAATGTGGTGGAGAACCATCCAATTTAATATGTAACATTTTTTAATTACCACAGTGAGTGGATTTCTAACCCCCTACAAATATACTCTGAATAACTTCCCCCTTAAACTATTTCTAATCTATAATTGCAATTTGGAAATGGTGTAACTGATAACTATTTAATGGGTTTTTTAAAGAATTACTCCTGATTTTTTTTTTTTTTGGCATTTTAACCCCACTGCCTCAATAGCCAAATGATCAGACTAGGTAAGATTTCAATGTGCTATACAGAAAACTGAATAAGTATATCTTTAAGGCCTATGTCACATTTTGCCAGATTTGCTGACTGAGTTGCCCATCTCGTTGCTGGGCCATGTCAATTTAAATGTCTGAAAATCAATCACTAGGTATGTCACATTTATCAAATGTGTGACCAACTTCCAGCACAGTCGAGTTTGCCATTTTTTTTCTGATGGCCAATAACTTGCTGCCTTATGGAGCCAATGCTATACGAAGGTATGGTAGTTTCAGCTGCAATTTTAAGTTACCTTTACCTTCCATTTTAACATGGTACAAACAACACGATACAGTCAAGCTTGTGTTTGGTTTGTGAGGTCAAAAGCCCTTGTGTTCCTTATTCCTCACCACTGCATTATATGCATTTCACTTTCCAATGAGCTTTCATTTGTTAGCTTTCTTGAACATAAGCCCACCCCATGACTAAAGACAAAATCAAACCCGTGTTGACTAGATGAGTGGTTTCACAAGTGCGCTTCATCAGCTGCCTTCGATTTGACTATGCAAATGGAGGCTAAAGCTGAATTTCTGGAAAACTCAAATGTGATAAAGCCTCCAACGGCTGTTCTTGAAGCAAAAGAAACTCTGTATTAAATGCTGATTTTATTTATATATATATATATATATACACACACACACACACAGCTATTTCAGATCAGTGCAATACGCTGCTTGTTAAAATGGATAACTCCCGCCTTACATGCAAGTCTGCGTGGATATTATGAACTATCGATTTGTTCAAGTTCTATTTAAATTTTAAATAGAAGGAATTTTTATTTAGTCGACAGAAATATCTTTGGTAGGAATGGTAAAACAGACAGGAATATTATTCCTGAATAAATCAACTCAAACCTTAAACAACTTATATATTTTGCTCTCCATAAAAATATATCCTGTCTAAATTATACAAGTTAGAAATAAAGTAAACATTAAAAGAACAAACATTCAAATTTCTTTACTCTTATGTAATTTTATATAAAAATAAACTTAGATTTTAAATATCCCAAAAGATTTTGCTCTCCATAAAAATATATCCTGTCAAAATTATACAAATTCAAATATGAACATGCTGCATAACAAAACCTGGAAATATAAATAAAATGTGTTCCTTTCAGCAATAACAAATCAAATCATTCAGTTGTCTTTGCTCATATGTCATTTTAGAGCTGGACGCCTGGCATCTTTTTTGGCAACAGGTTCGTTTATGTTTGGTGTGAGGTTCTGTGTTGTGGAGATTCTCAGGATGGATTGCAGGTGCTCATCAGTGAGGCGACTCCTGTGTGCTGTTTTGTTAGTCTTTATCACTGAGAAGAGCTTCTCACACAGATATGTGCTACCAAACATGCACAAGGTTCGAGCCGCATGTAGACGGACTTTTTGTTCTTCAAAGTCACCAAAGCGCCCGCAAACTCAGTGCGCTCAGTTTATCAGCAAAGTGCGATTTGGGAACACCGTAGTGACGACTTGGTTTAACATTACTTGGCAACAGGGAAAGTGGGGCAAGGTGCATTTGTGTCTCCCATAAAAGCAGCTTTCACTTGAAATCACTTTGTGATTGTGCACGGTAAAACGTCCGCTGAAGTGTCAGATTCTTATTTAATTCTTCTGCTTTCTGTATCTTCTGCATTGCATTCAGGTTACCCTGATGTTTTGTCTCATAGTGCCGTCTTAGATTAAATTCTGTAATTACAGCCACATTAGCTCCACAAATGAGACACACGGGTTCAGTAAACATATACTCAGCCTCCCATCGGTTTTAAAGGCTCTATTTTCAGAATGAACTTTTCTCTCCAGCATCGTGTGAGCTAGCCGCAATAACTTGCAGCATCATAAGCTAGACTTGATTAACGCGTAAGTTCGCAAGGCAGCTGAAGCGCTGCATTATGGGATCTGTAGTTTATTGTGTTACCAGCACTTCATATACCTGGGCCATTAATAACAATAATACAGTATATAAAATGATCTCGCGGGCTGGATATAATTACACGCCGGGCCGGATGTGGCCCTTGAGTTTGACAAATATGGACTAAATAGAACTTGAAAAGATATATTTTTTGAAATGTGATCGCGCAATTCAGATAGAGTTGACGCGAAGCACTACAGCCTGCATCCTCCCTCGCTCTTACTTTTTACCGCTCATCTAATGAATACACTGAGTATGGCTTTACCAAAACAATCATTGATGGCGAATAAAGTATCCATTATTCGAGTATGTAGATCGGAATATATATATATACATATATATATATACCCGCGTATCGCAGCGGAGAAGTAGTGTGTTAAAAAAGCTAGAAAAAGAAAAGGGAACATTTTAAAAATAACGTAACATGACTGTCAATATACAGTATTTGTTTTGTGAGTGTTACTGAGTGTTGCTGTCATCAAGGATTTGATTATCATTATTTCTTTCAATCAGGCTCGTATTTGTAGGATGTGTTGTGTTCAAGTTACATTCCGTGTTTGTCAATCGTTGTAAAGATGACAGGTTTCTTTCATCGATTCGTTTCTTACTGCATCAATAAACAGCTCGCCTTCTTCTTTATCTGAGACCTGACACACTGCATGCACGGGTTTTTTTACACTGTCTTCCTTTAGCGGGACATTGACTTTTTCCACCGTGTGCTTTGTTTCCGCAGTAGTTGGATTTATGAATATGCTTATCAGACGCTTCATATTTTTTGCTGCCTTTTCAATTGTGTAATTCGGTTTTTGTTCAGCGCTCTTTGGAACTGTTGCCTTTTATCTGTGCACGCGCGTCAGTTCACGTGAGCCGCCGGTGTACATGCATCGAAGGTTCCCAGCTGTGCTGGTGCCATCTCGTGCTATGTCCATGGCTGTATTTAATGTTACCTTAGTCCTGGCACTTAAAACTTTCTCTCGCAGTTTCGCTGAGTTTGTGTCAAACACCACCCTGACCATCTCATCTTCCTCTCCATAAACACAGTCCTTCACCCGTGAATATTTAGTGGGAGTTTGCTATTGGATTGCCGCTGACGGACGGCCTTATATGGGCAGGCACTAAATTACAAACGCCAGCGCAGCCTGTCTATGAACTTAATTTAAAGTGTAGGTTTACATCGTGCTTTGTTTCAAGTAGCAGAACTCATGAACATGGTTGTATATGTCACTCGCCGCTTCTTATTGTTTCACTGCCTTCTCAATTATATAATGCATGTTTTCTTTAGCGCTTTTGGAGGTCTTCCTGGTTTTCTATGTACTGCGTGATTACGTGGGAGGCGTGATGATGTCACACGAAACTCCGCCCACGGCGTTCAAGCTCATCTCCATTACAGTAAATGGAGAAAACAGCTTCCAGTTATGACCATTACGCGTAGAATTTCGATATAAAACCTGCCCAACTTTTGTAAGGAAGCTGTAAGGAATGAACCTGCCAAATTTCAGCCTTCCACCCACACGGGAAGTTGGAGAATTAGTGATGAGTGAGTGAGGGCTTTGCCTTTTATTAGTATAATAATATTATAATAGTATAATATATAATAGTAATAATAATAGTATAATAATGTATATAATAAACATTTTCTGTTGAGGGACACAACTGAAGTCTTTCATATTAAATGGCAAACCTTGCATAGCTAACATACTGTATACAACCTATACTGTACAGCAAGACAGTATTTTAAAGCACATGAAAATTAGCATGCAAAGTAATAATCTTTTGCAGATTGATTGTCCTTGTATGACGTTTGCCCAAACAAATAAAGATATTTCCAAAATGTTGGATTATAGAATTGTCCATGCCTTTGATAAAATTGTGGACACTGGGTCCCCTTTTACATTAGTTTTAAATCGATAGGAATCAAATTACATTGTCTTAATGTTTCATACACAAATCCTGTGATTCTTTTGTTGATTTCATTTGAAAACCAAAGTGAAGTAGTCTCTGTGAAAATCTTTTACCTGTCATGAAATTTATTCTAATTGTTCGGACCGAATTGTCATAGAGTAAAACCTTGTACAATATGTGAAACAAAATGGTCCCATTTATTCAGTAAAAAGATCTAAGGGAGTATACATTACAGAAGGTTGAGGTGTGAAAATTAACTTGGACATGAACAGAAAAAATCAGTTTCAAATGCTTAAAGTGAGAAGTCAAGTAAAATGACACCTTTTTTTATTGGATAACTACACATTATTACAGTATGCAAGCTTTCAAGGCAACTCAGGCCCCTTCAGGGAAGATTACATCTCAAAAGCTTGCATATTGTAATATTTTTTTTAGTTAGCCAATACAAGGTGTCATTTTACTTGACTTCTCCTTACATTCATAATGGCCAGCATGGTACAACACCCTAGTACTACAAACAATACTTTGAGTCCACCAGATAACAGTATCTCAGTGATTGATTCAACTATTTATTTTACTGGTTACCTGCTTATTGTATTTCTCAGTAAATCTACAGTATGCTTTTTTTTTTATTTTTTTTTTTTTATTTTTATTTTTTTTAATTTAGGAAGCCCTCTTCAGTTCTATGTTGATTATGTGAATAGTGGTCATGTAACTGCTTATGGACCTGGATTGATTCATGGCACAGTTAACAAACCAGCTGTCTTCACTGTCAACACAAAAGACGCAGGAGAAGGTAAGTCAAGGCCAATCCATAAGTATGACATTCGCCTGGATAAAACTGTCCTGCTAGAACTGTGTTAATATTAAGTCATTTTTCTTTTAAGGTGGACTTTCTTTGGCTATTGAAGGACCTTCAAAAGCTGACATCAGTTGCACTGATAACCAAGATGGCACTTGTACAGTATCTTATCTGCCAGTACTTCCTGGCGATTACAACATTCTTGTGAAGTACAATGACAAACATATCGCTGGAAGCCCTTTTGTTTCTAAAATCACAGGTAAACATTAAACCACTCTTCTTTTGAGCCATATCGGCTCACATCTTACTAATTACTAATTTTAAAATTGAAACTGTTTGTTTGTGAAAGGCAGGTAAAAGCTTAAATCTACAAAGTTCAAACTGTGCCCATCAGTGATTTAAAGTTTTTTTTTCTCTGTTCTTGTTTATAGTTTATGCAGTGTAGCTAATGTTAACTCAACAGTTTAACATTTATTATTTATATTCTTAGCAAATAGTTATTTAATTCACAGCTATAAGCTAGAAGAATGAAGTACAAGGAAGCTTCAAGATCTCTTTCAATTCACCTTTAGCAGTTTGATGGAAAGCATTAAACAAGATATCAACAAATGGTCAACATTTTTTTTTACCTCACTCCAGTGGGCACAGATAATATAATTAAAATAGAATGAGATTTTCTTTAAAAAAAAAAAAATGTAAAATTAACATTATATAGATTGAGAGCAAACAGTAGCATTGTGCTACCTGACTTTCAGCTATATCACTGGGTGTCTTTCCAAAACACACCTAATCCCCATCTCCAGATTTTTTTGCTACTGTTAAATTTTAGGGATTCTTTGTAGACTTGTAGGTGCTGAATCCAAATCTGGTCACAATTGTTCTGTCATACCCACTTTTTGAGTGGTTTAAAATGAACAATGCCAGGCAGTTGTAGCCTCACTGAGGCACGTTTTAAGAGCTGTCTAAAATTAATTAATTTTGAGCAATTCCTTTGACAGCAAAGGATTTATTCTCAATTTAAAACCTGTTGCAGCAGTGTTTGGAATTATTTCAGACACGTTTAGACTGTCTTGTGATAAGCTAATTATTATTTCCTATAATAAAACATTGATGTGATGATGATTAATTCTGCTCAATTGGTAGACTCCTAATATGTACTCCAATTTATTTATTTTATTTTTGTGTAGAACTATGCACAGCTTCTGTGGAAATTAAGAATGTATTCCACATTGCCCTGCCAGTATCCCAGCTAAACTCCTATTTTATTTAATAAGAGGTTATATAACACAGTGGATAACGTATTACTAATTAGCTCTGTTTTGTGTAGGTGAGGTCTAGTGTGGTTTGTAATTAGTGTTGTTTCTGGGATATATGGGATTAATTGTATTCCAAATTGAACAAACTTAAATGCCATATGTTTCAGTGAAACAAACGTCGTGTTAGCACTTTTATGGTAATGAATATTTTTGGAACAAATAACTAAATTAACATTAACATAAATTATTTCTTAGCCATCTGCTTTATTAAAATATATGTTTTAAAGTAATGAGAGAAAATACATTCTACCTTTTCTGGTCACTGGTTTTCCCTTTGAACATCAAGTGACTCTATGATAACCCTAACTACAAAGAGGACTATTTCATTTGTTAGGTAGAATGCCCAGAGGGGACTGGGCAGTCCCGTGGCCTGGAACCCCTGCAGATTTTTGTTTTTTTTTTTCTTTCTCTCCAGCCGTCTGGAGTTTTTTTTTTTCTGTCCACCCTGGCCATCTGACCTTACTCCTTTTCTATGTTAACTAATGTTGTCTTATTTTAATTTCTTATTTTGTCTTATTTTTCTTTTCTTCACTATGTAAAGTACTTTGAGCTACTTTTTGTATGAAAATGTGCTATATAAATAAATGTTGTTGTTGTTTGAATGTATAAAGTTTGTGGCAGAGGCTTACAAAGACTTTAATGTCCTTAATGCTCTGTAGGAGATGATACCATGAGAATGTCCCAACTCAAAGTAGGCTCATCTGCTGACATTCCACTGGATATTGGCGAGGCAGATCTCAGTCAGCTGACCGCCAGTGTTACCACACCCTCCAAACGTGAAGAACCCTGTCTACTTAAAATGCTAAGAAATGGTCACGTTGGTGAGTACAGGCACATTCTCTAAAATAGATGAGCAGCACAGATGCATCAAAAAATTAATTTCATTGTATATAAATACTGTGTCAATTGTGACTTTGATTTTTGCCCATTTCTGTTAGCTTCCAAAGGAGTTGAGATTACCAATACTTAATAATATTTGAATCCGGTAGGAGGTAAACATGTAAATACTGGGCTTCTTGCAGGGGTCTCCTTTGTTCCAAAAGAGATTGGAGAACATCTAGTAAACATCAAGAAGAATGGTCGCCATCTTCCCAGCAGTCCTATCAGCGTCTTGATAAGTCAGTCAGAAATTGGTGATGCTAGCCGTGTTAGGGTGTCTGGCCCAGGCCTGACAGAGGGACGCACCTTTGAACCAGCAGAATTCATCATTGACACGCGTGAAGCAGGTATGGCTCTTTTACCATATCAATAGATGTAGCTGCTTTTAAACACTATAATTGTAATTGTGCTTTATTCCTTGTGCCCATTGTTGCAGTGGTAGCCACCAGCTACCCTGTCATCCCCTCAGATAATGAAGTGTACTCATCTTAAGTGTGTTCATCCATTTAGCGAATGTTTGTTGCCTGAAGGTATAAAATAGATTCAGAAAGTGTCAAAATTCCTGAAATTGCTATGCTAGTTATTGAACAATTTATAGTTTTAAATTCAACCACTGCAATCACTTTGTTTTCCATCAGGTTATGGTGGTCTTAGCCTTTCAATTGAGGGACCCAGCAAAGTGGACATAAATACAGAGGACCAAGAAGATGGAACATGCAAGGTGACATACTGCCCAACAGAACCTGGAAACTATATCATTAACATAAAGTTTGCAGATCAGCATGTGCCAGGTAAGAGTGACTTGGTGTAGGTCAGCAATTTAGACTAACCTTACTGTTTAATGTGTAATAATATAGGTGCACTGAAAAATTTCAGTCCCTGGAGTTAAAAGTTCTCCGGTTTTACTATAA
Source organism: Polypterus senegalus (assembly GCF_016835505.1). Lineage (NCBI taxonomy): Eukaryota > Metazoa > Chordata > Cladistia > Polypteriformes > Polypteridae > Polypterus > Polypterus senegalus. The sequence goes on from NC_053166.1 coordinate 67,981,133, forward strand.
GGAATACATTTCTTTATTTAAACCTATGTAAGGGACATTTTCTTTGTGGGCATTATGCTAGAGTTGTTGGGATTCTGAGAAGTCTGTAACATTGTTTCGTGATTACTGGGCTCTGTGAATTATTTGCATGTTGTCCTGTGTTCTGGTGAGTTTCTTTCGACAGTCCAAACAAACTCTCTCTGCATGCTAAATTTAAATGTCAGATTCTCTTGTTTGATAAACCTGTATTTTGTGTCCCATAGCAGAATGGTACGCTTTAGTTTTGTTTTTGTTTTTTTTTTTGTTTTTGTTTTTATTGAATTGGGAGTTTACCTGTTACAAATCTGCCCCCCCTAACAGTAAATAACTTGATAAATATTAAAGGTTGAAAAGTGTTCTAGGTAACCAGCAACTTGTTTTAAATCTCCTTACAGGTAGTGCATTCACTGTTAAGGTGACTGGCGAAGGACGCATGAAGGAAAGCATCACTCGTAAACGGAGGGCAGCATCAGTAGCAAATGTTGGAAGCCAATGTGACCTCAGCCTCAAAATTCCAGGTTATTTTCATATCCTTATGTCATTTTAAGTGCAAGATTTTTGACTTTTTTTTTTTTTAAGCTGCTTTTTAATTTTCATCCTAAACTAATCATAATCATTTATAACCTTAAGAACTCTTGACATATATTCATTTTAGTGTTTTTTTTTTTTTTAGTTACATAGAATTTGTGAACCGTTTTACCTTATTTTTTTTCTTTTCGAATTGATTCTTGCTTACTTCCTGTCTCCTCCATGAATTTGTAATTTTTTTCCTAATTCAGAGATTGATGTGAGTGAGATGACTGCTCAAGTAACCAGCCCTTCAGGGAAAATACACAAGGCTGAAATCATGGAAGGCGAGAACAACACCTACTGCATCCGCTTTGTGCCTACAGAGATGGGAGTGCACACTGTCAGCGTCAAGTATCAGGGTCATCATGTTCCCGGCAGCCCCTTCCAGTTTACAGTGGGCCCTCTTGGAGAAGGTGGTGCCCATAAGGTTCGTGCAGGAGGTCCAGGACTTGAACGGGCAGAGGCAGGATTTCCAGGTAACAGCTCTGACTTTAGCCCTTGTTTTATTTTATATAGATAGTTCCACCAACTGTAGTTATTGCATACAAACTACATATTATAACCTATTAAGGATGGAAAAAAAATATATATCCTGGACATCCTTGTATGAAGAACAATGTTGTATAAATGTAACTGTGACACAGGTAATTATACAAAGAAACAACTCCAAATAATCACAACTTACAGTAGGTGGTGCATAAATTAGTAAATTGACAATTGCTTGTGTCCCTTTTAATATGGATATTTACTTTTGTGCCGTTTGCATCCTAGATAAAATGTCACTGGGGATACATTAGGTACTAAAAAAGGGACGCATGAATTAAAGTACATATCAGCCTTAAAGTACATTTTTTTTTTTTTTGTGTATAAGGAAAATAAAGAAGTGGTTCTATAGAAAGAGCAACCGTATACAATTAAACTAGTCATATGACTGACCATAAATTGATCATTTAAACAGGTATTTGTTTGAAAAAAAAGTTGTCCATTTAAAAATATTAGTATGCAGATTTTACATTGAATAAAATAGTCTATTATTGAAGTTGTTTTTTGTTTCTTTGTTTCAGTATTCATTTGTGTTTTATAAGGAGTTCATACTGACTCCTGTAAAAAATGCAACATTAGCCAAATTTTATTTGTCACACATTGTGTGCCATATTTTCTTCTGAATCTGTCTAGTAGATTTGTAAGCCTCTGTACCCTGATAATAATAATAATAATAATAATAATGTGGTATTGAAAATGCCACACCATATAAACCACACATCAATTCTTACTTCTGGCTTTTTGACAAGTTTTCATGACTAAAAGTCTGTATTTTTGTTACTCCCCAGCGGAGTTCAGTATCTGGACACGTGAAGCCGGCGCTGGTGGCCTGTCTATTGCTGTTGAAGGACCCAGCAAAGCAGAAATTGCATTTGAGGACCGAAAGGATGGCTCTTGTGGAGTTTCCTATGTTGTTCAAGAACCAGGCAAGTTAACTGTAGACTCTGGTCACTGATGTCAAATGTATCCATACTTGCACAACTGTAAACTTAGGGAGACTTGAAGTTTATGGGCACATAGTTTATTTACGAGGGACGTTCAAAAAGTTTCCACACTTTTATATATTTTCGTTGGAAACGGTGAAGGCGGAAGGAGTAGTAGTTGGTGGTGTCTGAGTGTCATGTGGCTAGTTCTGTCTGGCAAGCTGAATGCCCTTGCAGTTTAAGAGTTGTCACCCTGTGGTGAAGATGGCTGCAAAACTTAGAACACTGTTCCTCATTGGTGCAATTTATATCATAATGCTTTTGGTGGGCAGAAGGTGTGCTGGGAGCACAAATTCATCTCCACATGTATGCTCAGTATGGGAGTGGATTGAAATGTTTGAAAATGGTCATACTAGTTGGTATGACGCTGGGAAAATAGCATTGCAAAGGAAGGTGACTATGTAGAAAAGTGATGTAATTTGTTTTTGAAGTTCTTAATAGCTTTTTAAAAAAAAAAAAAAGTCCATAAACGTTTTGAACGTCTCTCGTGTATGAATTATGATATTTTATCTCTTTAATCCCCGGATTGTTTCTTGGAATGTGTGACTATTCAAGAATGTTTTTTATATTGATATCAAGACATGGTGTTTTTGCAACTGTTGTATACATTTTTTATGTATTTTTTTTTCTGGGGTTTCTATTAAATGTGCCTTTTTATTTTACAGGAGACTATGAAGTGTCCATCAAGTTTAATGACGAGCACATTCCAGACAGCCCTTTCATTGTTCCAGTGGCATCTCCCTCTGATGATGCCCGTCGGCTCACTGTTGCTAGTCTTCAGGTGAGGCATCGAGAAAGACACCTGCCGGTCTACAGTGCCTTCCTCCACCCAGCTCAGCAGCAGACTTCACTTGAGGAGCAATATATGGTTTTTAGCTCACAGATTACAGCAAACTACTTTGGAAATTTATATAAAATATTTTGAGCGCTAGAAAGATTGGATCTGGACAGATGCAAATGTGCATGTAGAGGATGGAAAAAAGTCTTTGGATGTTTATTGCAATCATCACAATGATGAATCTTAAATTTTAATTGAATTCCAATTCTATTTAATTTTGAGATTGCAACAGTGTACGTTGCCTCATATTTAAATCAGTTCAGTCAAGCTGAGTGTGCAGCATGTTAGCAAATTTGTTGTGTTTACTCAGCAGAAATATTTAATTTGCAGATGACAAAACATTAATTATATATTTAATCTGAAAAATTTTATACAGTGTTCTCTCAATACTGTAGATATCAGTCCTCTACTCTTTACCACTGTTAAAATGTATGCAGTCTATGATCTGTAGCTTACGTTCTGTTGATTGGGAAGAAATATTTTGTAGTAGTACTATTAAAATGTTGAATGTCCTTTTAAAAAGTGTAGGTAATGGCTTAAAAAAATGTTAGAAAGTTGTAGTAGTACACCAGTTTAGTTTGTCACACAAGAAGTCTGCTGCTGACTGTTGGGTAGTAGTGTCTTGTCACTTGGACCAGCCTGTCGAACAATGATCAGTGTTTTTCTCGTGTCTCTGTCTAAAGGCTTTTAACAGATTCTTCTGAACTACCAGAGCTGAAGCTATGGTTTAGAGAGGGAGAGTTGTCTTGTCTTTGTTGTCTTGGAATTATAAAAATCCCCCCACCTGTCCCCCTATTCAAAAGTTTTGTTTCTCATTCATTTTTCAAATAGGTCTTAAGGAAATTTTTGCAGTCATTATTTGTGTAGAGTACTGACCTATGGATGAAAGAAAGTTTGAATTTTCTCTGCTTTTTTAGCTTAAAATGATAGTACTTTTTCACCAGTGCAGTCCATTTCAAACCAATAGTTGAAATAAGAATGTATTAAGGTTGCCCATTTTAAGCAAAATAACCATATTTCAAGGCCATAAACTATTATGGTAAAATAGAACTATAGATCAAACACCATACAACACAACTGGATTCATAAGGGATATCAAATCTTGTGGTTTAAAGAGTGGTAGTTTTAAAACTACAGTGAAGAAAATGTTGAGCCTTTTACATTTGCAGTTCTAATTTTAATGGACTGAGATGTTGCACCATTTGGATTTTTATCTGGTCATTGTTTGTTCTTTGCATTTTCCTAAACCTCCCTCATTAAACCTGGCTGCAGCTCTAAGCAGGTAATCTGTTTGTGGCTATTCATAAGGGTAACCTCAATTTTTATGTATTTGCTTGCTTTAAGTTTGACACTGTGGTTATTGTATTGTTCATAATTACACTTGGTAGGAGTCGGTGGAGAGAGAGGGTATGTATATTCCATAGAAAATGTAATGTTTAGAAAATTTTGAAATGTTTTGAATGTAAAGTGTTTGTCATTTTAGGAGTCAGGGTTAAAGGTCAACCAGCCCGCTTCCTTTGCGGTGAGCCTTAATGGTGCTAAGGGTGTAATTGATGCAAAAGTGCACAGTCCATCTGGGGCATTAGAAGAATGCTGTGTAACTGAGATTGATGAAGGTACGTGAACCTTGCGTTTCCCGCAGAAAATTCAATATTTTAAGTGTTGATGCCCAAAAGTAATGCATTTGTCCTGGAAAAATCCTTAGTTTTATTTCACATTTTAACCTTTTACAGGACTAGTTGGATCTGTAAGCACTGGACACAATAAGCAGAATTGTCACATGCAGACTACTAACAACATTTTCTTGAGTGTTTTTACTTGTTAAAATTCTATCCTTTAAGATTCACCTTCTGAATGTATCAACTTTGACTGTTTCAGACAAATATGCAGTGCGGTTCATTCCCCGTGAGAATGGTCTCTACTTAATTGATGTAAAGTTTAATGGATCACACATCCCTGGAAGCCCTTTTAAGATTCGTGTGGGAGAGATTGGTCAATCAGGAGATCCTGGGATGGTATCTGCATATGGAGCAGGACTAGAAAGAGGAACAACAGGTCTGCAGGCTTGAAGCATTTCCAGATTTCTGTCTTTAGTAGTGGGGATTAAGTCTGTAGAATATTAACTAGATTTGAGTGGGGAAAATAGTGTTGTCCTGTGCTTCTCTTTAAATTTTGTATTCCACTAAATCAGAAATTTTACAATACAAAAGTGCACTGTTCACTCATTGTTGAAATTTTCTCGTTTGTCGAACAGGGTCTCCTTGTGAATTTATTGTGAATAATAGTGCTGCTGGACCAGGGGCTCTTGCTGTCACAATTGATGGGCCCTCTAAGGTCAAAATGGACTGTCAGGAATGTCCGGAAGGTTACAGAGTCACTTACACACCCATGGCTCCTGGCAATTACCTGATTTCCATAAAATATGGTGGTCCATATCACATTGTTGGTAGTCCTTTCAAGGCTAAGATTACAGGTAAGGCTTTTGAGTCAAGTACTTCTGGTATACCAAGTTCTCTATAAGGGGAAAACTGAACAATAGAAATGTAAGGTGTTTGGTTACTGTAATTATCCATAAACACATTCATAGGAAATATTAATAAAGAATATGCCTTGGTGTTGCTATTGCTTCGTACTTGGGTTTCAATCTGGACAGTGTGTTGCTTAAAACAAGTTAAGTTTAAACCTGTCTGTAAATTGGCCTAGTATGAGCCAGAGTGAATGTTAATATGCCCTGTGATATATTGAGTGCCCAGTTCAGGGTTATTCACTTGTCACATTCCTTGTGCTGTCAGGATAGGCTCTAGCTACCTGCAACCCTGTAGAGGAATAAGTGGGCTCAGAAAATTAGTATGAGGGAAATTTATGATGATCATGTCCTTTTTATAGATCTTCCTTCTACTTTCAGAAATGCCAGTCCTGGTGGCTTATATATAATATATATCACTTAAGTCTGAGAATATTTATTTTTTTACATTTCCGAGTCAGAAGAAAGGGTATCTAACATTTTTTTTCTTCTTTTGCATGTATTGTGCAGGTCCTCGCTTGGCAAGCAGTCACAGCCTGCATGAGACTTCTTCATTCCTGGTGGACTCTGTTTCTCGTTCTGCAGTTCCACTGCAGCAGGGAGCTCTTATAAGAGGTGCATCAGATGCTAGCCAGGTAGTGGCTAAAGGACCTGGCCTCAGTAAAGCAGTAGTGGGACAGAAAAACAGCTTCAGTGTTGACTGCAGCAAAGCAGGTGAGACAGTCTCTTTCCACACTGATACAAAATTCTAGACAGCAGCTTGAATCAGCTAGCAGTATAAAATGGTCTGTAGGTCAAATAACATTTAGCATGTGTTTATTCACCTGTAGCCATTGTTTACAGTAAGCAAGCATTTCACTCTCTCCTTTTCAGCACTTTATTTTTGTCACCACTAAAATGTAACCGGCTGAAGCCTGAGTTCTGACTTAAATCTACAGCACAATTTTTCTACAGTTTTGCATATTTTGAAAATTGTTTTTTGTAAGAAGACCAACAGAAACAAGGGCATAGAAATGAAAACAAAATGGAGGGAGAGGAGACCTTAGTGTCTATTTTAAAATTCACTTTTAATGCAATAATGTTTGCTGCTTTTTTATTACTTTGTTGATTATTACATTATAAATTATATGTGATAATTTGGAATCGTGTGATACCATTCAAGGCAACCAATTTATTGCAACACTAATACACACTGTTTTCAGTTCGTGTTGCATTGCTGATGCATTTTTTTCACTACCACTCCCATTGTCCCTTCTGACACGTCAAAATTCTCATTAGACAGTGCAGAGTCATCAATACACAACATCTTCTGCAGACGTTCTTTTGATGAATGAATGTTTGTATTTGATGCTATGCAGCAAAGAAAATGAATGGCAGTATCTTGTGGTCGTTTTTACCATCTACAGGTAGTAGATAAATCTAAATACATTTTTAGGAGACTTTGTTTTCCTCTGTGATTAGCCACTTACCCCTTGATGTCAACTGTTGCGGATATCAGACTTTTTATGTTAACTATTGAAAGTGTTACGGTTCATCTCTCACTTATAGCATCCTTGATAAGGTACTTGTGGTCTAAAGGATCAATTCAAGTGAACCAAACTGGTATAATACATCACAAAAAGTTTCTGAACAATGCTTACTCTTTAGTGACCCCACAACAGATAGATTAACATCAACCCCCATGTTTCTCACACTTAGGGGGTGGCTAGGCTGTATTACTACTTATTTTGCTAAGTGCATATATAACTACAAAATAGCTTGCACCTAATCCAATTTTAAGAGTAAATCTTACAACTTTGTAGCACTGTCACAGAAATTTAACCCTCTCTATCATACTTTCTATCATGCTTTTTTTTGTCGTTTCCCTTTATTTCTGCATTGAAGGATGGATGGTTAGTGAAGGGCTGCATCTGCATAAAGGAGGGAAAAAAATCTGTCAAGGTTATACCTTCACTGAAAAAATAAGCTTAACCTACCTGCTGTTATACAGCCAAAACATAATGTTCAGTTTAACTTTTATTTTTTTCCTCCCAGAATAACTGTTGTCTACTTTCCCATTAAAAATATACAATTGTATGATACTGAATATATTTTTCACTTTTCAGTTTTATTGTTTATATTTTATTCATTGTTACATTTTGCAAAAACTGTAGGCTGACTACTTAATTTTCATACAGTATACAAAATTGTTGTGCTAAGTTGTGACCTATTTTTTTTTTTTAACCTGTATAATGGACACATATTAGGGAAGTTTTTTTTTTTTTTCTTCCTCTCACTTTTTTCAGTTTAGTTGATTAGTCAGAGCTTTGTACTGTAACTGGTGGGCCAAAATAGGCTTCTATATTTGACAGCTTCGTAATAGCAATTGTCAGTTTAATAGTCATACCTAGTCTGGGATATACTACTTATAGCAGGAATCATAGTGGTAAAATTTAGATAGGCATCATTCCGAAGTTTTGGTAATGGAAAGCTCAACTTTTTGTTTTACTTGTGCTTTGTTTCAGGAAATAATATGCTGTTGGTTGGTGTGCATGGACCTAAAGTGCCATGTGAAGAGATTGTGGTTAAGCACCTAGGCAACAGAAACTACAACGTCACATACCTCCTGAAGGACAAAGGAGATTACATCCTGGTGGTGAAGTGGGGAGATGAACACATTCCTGGCAGTCCCTATCAAGTCTCTGTACCCTAAATCGCCCCATGCTGTTGTATTGGACCCTGTGGATAGTCCATCTCCATTTTTCATTTTTTTTTTGTTTGTTAAACTGCTCACCTACATTCACTATGCTAATTGTACGCCTCTGCTCCTGTTATTCCATTTGGAATCCCAAATACTTCAGAGTGGTCTTGCATGCTATGTGCTTAAAGAATTTAACTACAGTGCACTAAGCTGGTCTTGATCACCAAGCTACCAAATTCTAATCCAAGCACCCCACCAAAACATATTTCCGAACAGCACTTCATGTTTTATGTTCCTTGTTGCATTTTTTCATACAGTTTACAAAATGTGATGGGGGGTAAAAACAAAAAATAAAAACAGTGATGTTTTTATTTAGAAAGTTAGGTGACCTGAAAGTTTCAAGACTTGTTTAAATACTAAGACATTTTGCACCTTCTCCTGGCTCAAGGCAAAGGTGTCTGAAACTGATGCCTTAGCTTTTAGAATGAAATTCTGATTTGTAAGAAAAGGGAAAGTTGTTGGACAAAAAATATTGGGAGTAAATGAAAAGTCGATCATGTTTTTGCAGGATGATGCAATGATGGAAATGATCAAGATTTTTAATATTGTCAAGTAAAAAATAAAGATTATTGGGATATTTTGCTGCTGCTTGTATTTTTAAAGACCTTTCTTTTTTTTGGCCTTTTTTTGTCCTAGTGTCTTTACCCTTAAGGCCCAACAATGGTTGTTTCTAAAATGTCTGTTTAAAGTAATTTGTCCAGAATTAAAGTATTTTCATATCAGGACAGATTTCCCACTTGTATTTTTTTATTTCATTTTTGTTAATATTGGCTGTTTGAGACAATTCAGGAATGAGTCAATGTATTTCTAACCTAAGTGGCTACAACAGTATTCTAAGTAAGGCTATTTGCACTAATGTGCAGTTTCAAAAAGGGTCCTTTTTATATACAGGTATTTCTCTTCACCCCATTTACCATCTGTGTAGAAATGCTTGATTAACTACTAGGAGATCAGTTGGAAACTTAAACAATGCTTTTTATATTACTTGACTGCTCGCAATCCTCCATTTCGGAGCCTTGATTCTTTACTGTATCCATTTATCACTGCCCACACTTAACTGTTAGGCATGTCAGTATTTTTGTGAAATAAAACATTGTTCTAGATTTCTGCTGGTCCATTTGGTGGAAACTAGTTTGTGGGACTACTGTAAGGCTGATATATACCAGTATGTGTATATATACACCATATATATATATTTTTTTTTTCTATGGTAGAACTTGTTTTCGCCCTGGTCAATCTTTTTAACCACTCTTGCACACATGAATTTATTTTAAATTTGAATAAAGTTTACCTTTACTATGTGTTCTGTGATGTCATTTTATTTGTCAATATTGTGAAACACCCGCATTCAACTTCACATATATAAAATATTACTGAGACAGTCTTTTGTGAATGATGTATTCTTTCTCTCACAGCTGATTGCTTTGTCAAAGTTAAAGCTGCAGAAAGTCCACTTATGCTACAAACTAAATCTACACACTAGTCTTGTTAATTTGAATGCCTTTTTCAATTATTTGGCTTCAAATACATTTGTTTTCTTAATACATGTATATTATGGTGTTTCAGGTTAAATTTTAACCTTGTTCCTTCGTTGTGAATGAGAACCATAAAATATATAATTGGTTTTACTGCTGTACTGTGTTAGACTATTATGGAAACAGCGCAGGGAGGCAAAACAATGTGCCCATGGTGTATGTGTGGAGCAGTGTAGTCTTAGAATAATCAAATAGAAAGCACTGTCTGCATTTTATTTGCACTTGCATTTTTCCACCATTTTTCTTAACACTTAAGAGGACAAATGGAATAGAAGCTGTGATCTTATCCTTTTGAAATGAAATGACCTGTGCCTAAAGCCTGATAGAGGGTAGGTGACCAAGAAGATATTGGTGTACGTGACTTACCTGAAATGTAGGTCTAACAAGAAGTTACGAGACCTGGCTGACAGACAGTAACATGTTGTCCTGAACACTTAAATGTAATTACAAAATAGCAATTGGTCCATCCTGGGTATGACATTAATCTGCATCCAGCGCTTGCAGGGAAAATGTGGGTTCTTGTGACAGGATTGGGACTCCAGCCGCTGTTTCTAAAAATAAATACATTTAAAAAAGCCTTGCACTGTTCAGTGTGGTGCTGAGGTGTCACCCATTGCATGGCTGCACTTGTATTCCAATCTGGGTGGTTTGTCATGTGGTGTGTGTGTGGCAATGCGCGTAATCCGCGCCAGAATGGTTGGACTGGTCAAGAACTTTGAGAAGGACAATGTTGCCTCTTAAAGTGAATGGATAGCTGGAAAATATCTGGCTAATTGGGCCTTTCCGACTTTCAGAGAAGTGCAGGTACACCAATAAGCATTAGTGTGTGCTAAAGCCACAGACATCTGTTTAGGAGTAGCCTTTGCACTTTGAGGCTGGATGTGAAATGAGGGGAAGTTTAATTTAATCTGCAGTCAAGACTAGTTCAAGAATAAGTCATCCCATTTGTGTAGAAAATTTCAAATGGGCAGCAAGTTTAATTTTGTTTTGTCTTTGTCCTTTCTATTGTGCTTTGAGTTATCTTTGTTTATTCTAACCTTCTGTATTTAAAGGAAATTTCCACATTTTTGATATAAGTATTTCCCTTGTAGTGGTCCGGTGCCACTCCGATTCACTCCATCGAAGGGACGGTGAATTATTTTTTTTTTGGGTGGGGATCCCAGGAACGCACCCAGCCTTGGCCCCACTCACACACAGCAAATCAAACAAGTATACGGTATGTTGAATGAAACAAAAATGCAAACAACAAACAAACGGCTAACCTTCACTTTTCCCCACGACAGTATTATATACTAATACAACAATAAACATGACCCAGTCCAAATTCAATGGTAGTGTATGAAGTGGAATAGAGGAAAAGATAACAATCTAGGAAAGCGCCTTCTGTAAGTAATGTATTAAACAGTCCTACTGGTAGTCCTGATGCGGTGAGGGGTGAAGAGATCTGGGGAGCGCTCCCTCTCATGAAGTACGATGACTAATCCAACACTTACTCACATGATAGGCAGGCTCAAGACAGTCCATACATCCTTTCAGGTTTGACGATCCAGGATAAAAATGACATACCACAGGTGGTATTGCAGACACGAACAAGGAGGGGTCCTTTGCTGCTTAGTTGACTCCCTTTCAAAGTTCACGCCTGCCCTTGTCTCCAGCATCCGTTGCAGATGTCCAGTAAGGGTAATACCCTCAAGGCACTTGGGAAATGGAGTCCTTTAATATGTAGTGCAACTACAAACTTCCCATTATGACAGAAAATAAGGAATACAGTAGCATATAATGTTAACATTATGAAAAATGAGTGACAGTACTTATCAAAAAAATCATACTTTGAATATCATTATTGCTCTCCTGGCCAAGATTAGTTCTCAAATCTCAAATAATTTTCCTGATGTAATCCTGAACTTGGGAGAGCTGGTGCCTACAAGTTGGTTATAAAATTCAGCGGTGTATATCATTTTGAGTTTCATTTAAATAAAGTACATTACGGCAGCATGCTGGTGCTGTAGTTACAAGTGGCGCTGGGCCTGGGTTCTATTATGATATGTCACCATGTTTCCCCAATACTCAGATGTATGTGTGGCTGTGTGTGTAGAAAGATTTAAACAATTGATTAGTGATGAGCAAAACCCACTGAATTCTCTTTACCTTGAGTTTGCCAAAAACACAGACATTTTGGGAATTTCGGTAAAATGCATTAAAGTCAATAGGAAAGGCGAAACTGGACTAGTTTTGAGGGGACTATAATGGTGCAATATTCCTTTAAGTGTCCCTGAGGGCTAGGAACGTGTTTGCCAAATATGTTGGTCAAATTATGTTGGCCAAAAATCTGACCTGATTGCCGAGCCATTAATACTAACCACTGTGTCACCATGCCACCCTCAGATAATATGTTTAATATCAGGCTGCATTGTCACTTGCTTGTGCCTGCAAACTAACAAGAACACACTTACACACAGATAGACATAAGAGAAATGCAAGATAAGATGTGGTCACTCACAATATCTCACATTACATCATGCATTTCTGGCTCTCTACGGAAGTGGTTCTCAAACTGTGTACCATAGTACCCTCCTTGAAGGGACACTGCAAAAAGTACAGAGAAAGAAAAAAGTAACACTAGAAGCATCACAGCTAACATAAATTTATGTTGTGTTTTTAAATCTTTTTCAGTTTGCATATCATGCTCCTAAATTACTGTACTTCAATTGCCTGTGTTGTTGCAATGTTGGTACCAGAGTGTGAATTGCTCTCTCGTTTTCCTGATTTGCACTTCACTTCATTTCCCTATCCTTTTTACCTCAACAAATCTTCTCCTGCTGTTGTTATTGACATTACTGGACATAACTGGTGTTTTTCCTCAGCAGACAAAAATGAAATAATCAATGGAAATTGTCACACTTATAATCACTCAGATTGTTTTACTATGCTTAAGGAAGACAAAACAAATCTGAAAATTGTCGGTGTGCCAGTTATTTCTATTAGGTAAAAAAAATACCATAAACTCACTTCAACTGGCATAGTAAAGTTTATTACATACTATGAAATACAGAGCCAGAATAAATTTGATATGGGGAAGGGAGAACATGTGAAGGGCCACATAGTAGATGGAGCAGTCAAGCTATTAGTGAAATATGCAGTAGTTTTCACAACCACAGCAAACTCAACTAAGAGTGCAAATGTTAGAAAAAATGGTGGTCTTTCTTTGTAGAAATGAAAGAACCAATGCTATGTGGTATTTCACCATAAAAGAGCTACCTTTTAGGAGAAAAAAAATACTATTTGAGTAGAGCACTACTGAAATGCTGGTGCATGTATCAAATTACATACACAAAAAATTGCATGAATTGAATCAAACATGTTTTGATGACAGATGAGTACACATGCAAAGAAAACTAAATGTTTATTCTTGAATTGGTATACACTGTCATGCCTACCTTGTTCGTGAATGCATTGCAAGTGTGCTGCATTAATTCACAGATCTCTCTGCGCACAATGTGACATCTCACATGTTTTCCATTCCTCATGCTAAACTCACGCTAGCTGTGCACCTCATAAATTGACAGCTTTGCTGTTATTTTAGACACTTGGCACACTTTGCCCTTAAATATAATGCATGGTGCAGTTCTGTGCAGGCATCTAAAAATAATTACCCTTGTATTTTAAAATATCTCCCTATTACATAAAAAAAAATCCTAGGATGAGACAAGACTTTTTCAGAGAGATAATTTCCAAGTCCCACGAGACGAGACTTTGTGCCAAGAGATTTAACCACGCCCGCAGTCCACTCACCTCTCATTTGTGTGAATGCTATTGTCAGACACAATTCCTGTGCTCTCAGCAATTATCAATGATTACATCTTGCCTGAAGAGGGGGCCTGAGTTGCCTCAAAAGCTTGCATATTGCAATCGTTTTAGTTAGCCAATAAAAGGTGTAATTTTGCTTGGCTTTTCTCTTTATACTTGATAAATTTATTAGGTCTGCTTTCTGGTCCCGAACTTCTCACTGGCATTTTTTTTTTCTTTGTCTAATGATTTCTCAAGTTTCACAATCATTTTCCTGTTATCATATTGACCTTTGCCAGTTCCTGGGATAATGTCCCTGCCTGCTACTAAGAAAATCATCTTCTGGTCTTGCTTCTTCCACCTTAGCCCCCCCGAGCACTTTTTTAACCCCAGGAAAATTGTAAAAATTTGTCCAGGAAGTCATTTAAAGATATCTTTAAAAAGACATCTGAAATATCTGAAAATGCATTTAAGACATAATGAAATAGAAGCATTATTAGATATCTATAAGTGAAATTAAGATATTTTAAATGTATTTTGAAATATCTCTAAATTTTAATATGGTTTGCAATAATGGAAAACATACATTTATTTTGGAGCTATTTATTTGTAGTCAGAGTATCATTATCTATTATAATAATAATAATAATAATAATAATAATACATTTTATTTATTTGTAGGTTCCTTTCTAAACACTCAAGGACACTGAACAATCGACAAAACACAGATTATAAACAAAAGTAAAAATACGGAAGTTAAAATCAGACAGAGCAATTGTAATCAAGAGAAAAAACAGTCTTAAACAAATGAGTTTTAAGTTTAGATTTGAAAAGTGAAAATGATTCAATATTTCTAAGCTCAGGTGGTAGTGAGTTCCAAAGCTGAGGAGCAGAACAACTGAATGCTCTGCTCCCCATAGTGGTAAGACGGATGAAGGGGACAGTCAAGTGGATGAAGGAAGAGGATCTGAGGGTATGGGAGTGAATGGCAACATGGAGGAGGTCGGACAGATATGGAGGGGCAAGGTTGTGGATAGCCTTAAAAGTTAGTAGGAGAATTTTGAATTGAATTCGGAACTGAACTGGAAGCCAATGAAGCCACTGCAAAACGGGAGTGATATGGTGAATAGAGGGGGTTCTAGTAATGAGGCGGGCAGTTGAATTCTGGACCAGATGAAGCTTATAAAGAGATCTGCAAGAAAGACCAAAGAAAAGGGAATTGCAATAATCCAGACGAGAAGTGACAAGGCTATGAACAAGGATAGCAGTGGTTTGGGGAGTGAGGGAGGGGCGAATACGATTAATGTTATGCAGGTGGAAATATACAGACCTGGAAGATGTTATTGATGTGGGACTGAAAGAATAAAGTACTGTCAAGGATGACACTCAGATTCTTAACCTGTGGGGAAGGGGAGACAGAGAAATTATCAATAACAAATGAAAAATGATCAGTTTTGGAAAATGTTGATTTTGTACCAATGAGGAGAACCTCAGTTTTGTCACTATTTAATTTAAGAACGTTTGAAGAAAACCAGGATTTGATTTTTGCTATGCAATCAGTAAGGGAGGAGGGTGGAAAGGAAACAGTAGGTCTGCTAGTGGAAGCTAATGTTATATTTACGAAAGATATTGCCAAGGGGAAGGAGGTAAATAATGAAAAGGAGGGGCCCCAGGACAGAGCCCTGGGGCACACTTGAGGTAACAGCGGTGGGTTAGGATGTGAAAGTTTTAAGCTGAACAAACTGAGTGCGGCCAGAGAGGTAGGATCTGAACCAATCTAGTGGTGTGTGGGTAATGCCAATCGAAGATAATCTATTGAGAAGAATAGTGTAACAAATAGTGTCAAAGGCTGCACTCAGATCAAGAAGGATGAGAATAGTAATTAAACCAGAATCAGCTGCCATAAGGGGGTCATTAGTAATTTTTATAAGTGCAGTTTCTGTACTGTGGAGGGGACGAAAACCAGACTGGAACTGTTCATAAATTATTTTGAGATAAATGAGAATGAAGTTGAATAGTCACTATTTTTTCAAGAATTTTGGAAATGAAGGGTAGATTAGAAATCGGACGAAAATTACTGAAATTAGTCGGCTCGGCACCAGGTTTTTTCAGTATTGGGGTTATTGCAGCAGTTTTAAAAGATGAAGGAACAGTACCAGTAGTGAGAGAAGAGTGGATTATAGCAAAAATAAGAGGAACCAGAGAAGGTAGGCAGGCTTTGACCAGAACTGTAGGGAGTGGGTCCAATTGACAGGTGGATGGGTTAGACTTACAGACAAGATCCGAGATTTCTGAGAAGGTAGGAAGTTGAAAAGAGGAAAATGAATCAGTTGGTGGGTGAAATTCAAATGCAGTACTGGAGGAATCCGTACAGAGAGACTGGTGAATCTTCTGGATTTTTTCATTAAAAAGGACATAAGGGAATTGCAAAATTCAGTTGAGTAAAGGTAAGAAGGTAAAGAATTCCGGGAGTTGTGTGATATTGTTAAGTAGTGAAAACAATGACTTGATGTTTCGTTCATTGGAAGAAATAATGAGAGTATAATAGTTGTACTGTATTTAGTTTGGGCAATACAGTCCTTGTAATAAAGTATATGGTTTTCGTACATCTCTTTGTGAACAAAGAGTCCAGTTTTTTTATATAACCATTCAAGTTGCCAGCCTTTGGCTTTCAAAAGTTCAGGCGTGAACCAGAGAGCAGAAAAGGAGAAAGAAACAGATCTAGTTTTTAATGGAGCGACAGAGTTAAGAATACCATTAAGTCCAGTGTTATAGTGTGAGACCAGTTCTTCAGGAGTGGCTAAATTATCAATGTCTATAAGGGAATCAATAGTAGAGAAAAGAGAGTCTAAGTTAATATTCTTAATACTGTATTATGGAAAGACATGAGACGGGAAAGATTAGTGTTGGAAAGTGCAAGTTTAACATTGAATGAAATAAGAAAGTGATCAGTTATGGGGAGTTCATCTGCAGTGCAATCAAGTGGGGTAACTCCAGAACAGCAAATCAAGTCCAAGATATGTCCTTTGGAATGAGTGGGAACATCAGTGTGCTGCTGGAATCCAAAACTCTCAAGGCAGGATGTAAAGTCTCTAGTAATAGGGACATTGATATTATCCATATGTACAGTATATTGAAATCCCCCAGAAATATTATGTTTGATGAAACAGTAGAAAAGTGTGTAAGGAAAACAGCAAAGTCATTCAGAAAGTCATTATTTGGTTTAGGGGGCCGGTAAACAATGATAGTAGGAATATGTCCATTTAATTGACATACAAGAGATTCAAAAGAACTGAAGGCAAGAACATATCTCTCTATATCTCTCTATTATAAAAAAAATCCTGGAGAGAAACACTAGGGCGACGAGACGTGATCTTCACATGAAAATCACGGAAGACACTTAAAAGACCAGCGAGATTAAAGAGATTGGCCATGAAGCGTCTCGCGGGCATCTTAAACATGAGACTTTGTGCCAAGAGATTGACCCAGGACCGTCTTGCGATGATGTAGAAGATGAGATTCTTGCAAGACACGCCCTACTAACAACTAATATCAAATAAGAGAACGGGTAGTAACACACTCAGTCGTGTTTTGGTTTTGAGCACACACATATCCAGGGTTCTCAGTGCATATAAAGCGTAGAAGGACAATACGTTATAAATGAAATGTACACGACTAAGCGAAGAAGAAAGCAGCGTAGAGAAAAGAGACTCAAAAGCGTTGGAGAGACAAAAAAGAAAAATAAGGAAAGTACAGTAATTATCAACCCGGAACAAGTGGTATTGAAAAAAAAGTACTGTATGTCCAATCCGAATGTTGGTGCTATACACATGCAGAGCAGGTTAGAGATAATGAAAACTGGAATTCGAAAGACAAAAAAAAACGTAGGCGTAAAACACATGCAGAGCAAGATACAGAATATAAAAGCAGAAAAAAACAACAGGGTCAAAACAAAGAAAGTAAACATCGCATTAGCACAAAGAAAGAGAAATTATTACTCGGAGAAATAACGAAAAGGCAGAATTTACCTTACATGCATTTTTGTTTTACTTTGCAAAAAAAATTATTAACTTCTGATGATGTAGATCGTTTTGTCTGTGCTGAAATTCCAAACAGAGAAACCTATCCTGACTTATGGTACAAAGTCATTAAACACATGTCTCACTGATCTTATTAAAAAGATTCAGCACATTGGGACTTGAAAGATACCAAATATTGCTTTTATAGAAGTTCTGAAATAAAAGTGAAACTAATGAAATAGCAACAATTCAAAGAAAAGTGTGTATCCGGAAAAACAAAAACGGTGGTTGGCAAGCGAAGCGAGCAGGGGGCAAAGCCCCCTAGTATATATATATAATTTACGTAACCAGATCACAGTCCATAGACTTTTATCAGAATTGTATTTTAAGTATTAATAGTTATCTGCCCTAACTATGTCATTTATTGTTTCTGTGTAAACAGAGAAAGATGTCATTGGCTGTAGCAGCAGAAGAATGATACAATGACAGATGAGCCCTTTAACTTTTCCATATAATATACAAGAATATAATGTATAATACACAGGTCAGGTCGGGGAGCATATACTGGTACAGCGCGTTGCCGCACCCACCACACAATGAAATAGCTCGGGATCCTGGTTGGCAAACACCAAGGCAGACATACGGTCTGGTCCCACCCTCCAGAAATGACCATCTATCTGCCACAGCCAGGTGTTACAAGGGCCTTGTCTAGAAATTCTGGTCCTCAACAATGAGGATCCTGTGAGCCTGATCACCCTCTTGGAATTGTGCCATATGGCTGTAGTGTCGTAACTGATGCTCCCTCACAATGCAGGTGATGTTCCTCATTCGGGACCCCAAGACCAACTGCTCTTTCAACACAAAGTCAAACCATCAGTACCCAAGAATTCTCTGAAGAGATATAGTACTGAAGGAGTCCAGTCTTCATCTTAAGGCACTGGCTAGCATCCATGTCTCACAACCATACAGCAAAACAGCAAACACCAGGACTCTAAAGATTTGGACCTTCGTCCTTTTGCAAAGATATTGGGAGAGCCACACACCCCTTTCCAGTGACCTCATGACCCCTATGCTCTCCTAATCCATCTACTGACTTCATAGGAAGAGTCACCAGAGACATGAATGCCACTGCCAAGGTAAGTAAACCTCTCAACAAGGTCGACACACTCTCCACAGAGAGACACACTGCTGATGACTGTGCCCAAAAGGTCATTAAAGGCCTGGATCTTGGTTTTTATCCAGGACACTCATAGGCCTAGACACTCAGACTCAGAATTTATCTTTTACTACACAGTTTACAAAACAATTGGTGTGTAAATATTATCAACTGAATTTGCTACAGAGTGTAAAAATATTAGTTAATTTGCATTGCTCATTTTAACAAATCCTGTGACTAAATTTGCATCAGTAAAAATGTAACATTAATGAACTAGCAAACTGATTATGTCTGTCCATTCCACACATAGCCATTATTGGCCTAACATGAATGGAGTCAGTCAGTGCAGCATATTAATAGTCTGTGCCTTGCGATTTTACTGTTTTCCAGATCAATACCCTAAAAGTAGAAGATATTTTATGAGATACATTTCTGGATTTTTTCTCTGTATGAACACAGACATTTTTCCACATTATCATTTCTTAAAAATATGGAATTCTCATTGTGGAATTTAAATTTTTTTCTTGTATTATAACAGTGTTCTATCCAAATTTAAGATTCAATTGGAAAGTGCAGTGAACTCTGGTTGTGTTTGATTATAAATTGAAAACGTGATTAAAAAGAAGGAATAAATGTTAAGGAAATGAGCTATTAATCTACTGTGGATGTAAATATCTCTACAGTGGCGACTGCTGTCCAATGTTTTACCTACTATTAATTTTTGTTGTTTTGTAACAGGTAGTGCAGTACTCGTTTATCAGATCTAAGTTAAATAAGCATCCATCTTATGTGTCCATCTTAAATTAAATATAATCATCCCTAAAAGAAAATGTAAAGGTGGTTTTTCAAAAACCAGACCACTGTTGGTGTGGGCAACAGTATATGGGACTGCTGTACTGCCATTTCTTAAAAAAACCTTTGAACTATTCAGCCTAACGAAGCATCAGTTCCTATCACAGCAGCTTTATATTCAAGGCAAATCCCAGAGGACATGCTAGTTTACTGGAGGGTCCACTCATGCACACATTTAGACCAAGTCAATTCTGCGTAATATTTAATCCAACACATGAAAACATAAGGAGAATGTGCAAACTCTGCACAGACAGTGCCTCAGCCAACATTCAAATTCTTTTCTTTTGCCTCCTGAACCATTCCACTCCCCCCCTCAACATTATACAACATAGCCTTTCATCTCTGGGCACCATTGCTGCCAAGCTGGCACTGACTTTTTCGTAAAATTTCCTGATTTCCTTTCTTTTAATTTCTGGATGACTTGTTTTAATATAACTTGGTTGTTGTTAAATATTTTCCTAATTGCTAATGCCCTGCAGTTCTGGATTTTCTACAGTCATTTACTGATGGATAAACAGTCCCATACTAGATGGATAAATGAATGAGTCTGGGGACAAAGCCAACACCACAGTCAGGATAATGTTTAATATTTTTCCAATGCATTTAACACCATTTTGCCTCATCAACTTGGAAAAAAACTTAAGGCTATTCATCTTGTTGCCTCCACAATCTCCTGGATCATTCACTACCTGACCAGCAGAGAGCAGTTTGTGAGGATTAAGGGCTATGTGTCGGAAATGATGGTGTGTAACACTGGGGTACCTCAGGGACCTGTGCTGTCCCTCCTCCTGTTTACCCTCTACACAATGGACTTCCGGTACAATACCAGTGCTTGCCACTCCTCCACCACAGTTTGCATTAATAATAGAGATGAATCTGAGTACTGGAGGCTTGTAGAGGACTTTATCTTGTGGTGCAGGGAAAACCACCTACAGCTCTACATCAGCAAGACAAGACAGGACAAGAGTTGGTGGTGCACTTCCAGCATGCCAAAGAGCCTCTGAGACCAGTCACCATTCAAAGAGAGGATGTGGAAGTGGGGCAGAGCTCTAAATATATGGGGGTTCAACATAAAGAGAAAACTGGACTGGTCTGACAACACAGTGATGCAGTACAAGAAGGCCCAGAACAGACTGTACTTCCTTAGGAGGCTCTGGTCTTTTGATTTGATTTGTGCAGCATGCTCCTGGGGACGTTTTACCAGTCTGAAGTAGCCAATGTATTGTTCTACACTGTTGCCTCCTTGGGAAGTAACTCAAGTTCAAAAGATGCACAATGCTTGGACAAAGTTATCAATAAAGCCTGACTAACCCTGGACATACAGGAAGATGTTGTGAAAAAGAGGATTGACAAAATTGGATGCCATAATAAAAAATCTCCTCCATTCCCTCCAAGAGGCGCTCTCTTGGAACTCTTTTAGCCACAGGTTCATTCCTCCATGGTGTTCTGTGAAGCAGCTCTGGGAATCTTTTCTGCCAGTTGCTATCATGCAATTTAATACTTCCTCCTGAAGTCCTACACTAGATACCTATACTATTTTGAGTTAATGTTGCTATTTCTGCAAAGAACTGTATTTATTGTGAATCTTTCTATCCATTTATAGATTGATTGGTTTTAAATTTCTGCTGCTGTATGCATCTAAATTTCCCCTTGGGATTAATAAAGTTTATATAACCTGATGAAATCTAAATTTGTCTTTTTATAGAACCTCAATAAATATTATTATACTACGACAAACAACAAACCCCTCTCCTATACACACTAGAATGATTTAAAACAAAGAAAACTTCTGACTTGGAAGCCCAACACTGCATACAATATTCCAAATGTGGACCCAGAGGCTTATAGTACCTACCTAACTACTAGATAGGTTCAGATTTATAATGAGCTCAAATGTACACTGAATGAGTGATGTTGACATATTTGTGTTAATATTTTCTAAATGTGTTTGCTGCATGTTGTATGAAAATATGTACTACCACCTACAGTTTTACACAGTAATATGTGCAGAAAGGCCATGTATAAGATTATACTCTGCAGAAGTTTTGTAAATTTCCTTTTACTTCCAGACTGAGTGTAAACATGCAAATTGCCCTGGGGTGCCCAAACGTTTGCATTCAGATGCACAATTTATTATAACAAAGAGAGGTATTTATGATATTAGTAGAAGTAGTAGTTTGCCTTCTGGGGACTCTAGGTTGGATAGTGCAGAGATGTCAAAATTCTTTATGATCAATGGGTGTCCCATTCAGGTTAGATTGCTCTTGATCCTTGCATATTTATTCTAGATATATTGATATTTAGCTGTTTCTTATAAATGTGATAAGGTCTAAGGGAATGTTTACCTTTCATAAGATTTCAAATATGGGTATATTTATGAATTAATGTGCCCTGTTCAACTTTAGCGACCTTACAGTATTTGGATACTTTTTAGAAATGCACTCAAATGTATAAAATAAAAAGCACTCAATGTTTCGTTGGTCAGTCGCTCTCAAACTACAGCCAAGGGCAGGCCTTTAGTCTGCAATACAGTAAATATTGCATTGGCTTTACCTACATTATGTTCTTTCAGGTGCATCCATTCCTTTTCAGATGAGATTCATGCAGTCCATCACTGGGCAGAAGGTCGATGTGAAAATTCTAGAGTTGCATATTTGTGACGTTTGTCCGCAAAGCCGTGTGTCTGTTTCTACTTTAGTAACGGCCGTTATTTGCCAGGGGCAACGCCCTATACGCTGTCTGCCAAAACCAGCAGGAATTGAAAGGAGCCAGTCAAAGACTGAGATCCATGTCCATATTAGGAAAAAAAAAAGTTAGGCTAACGCTAGAGGGCGCTTGAACACCACGTTTAGAAAAGCGGGACGCCAGCTAAGCGCCCAGGTCACGTGTTTTCTAAGTCTCGTTTCATTGGGCCGACTACAACATATCGCTTTCCGAAGCATTCTTTAATCTTTTGTTTTCGATTTCAAAATTCAGATTTGCTTGTGTAACCTTTGCCATTCCAGTGAAAAGGCGTCTTTTACCACAAGGTAAGCTGGTGTTTATCGCTTGGAGTTCTCCGGAGCCGGGCCTTCACGCCACCTTAAAGAAAAGACACGATGGCGCCACAGTTTATACATCGAGGACGGCGAAGGGTCGACCTCCTCCCCTAGTCGCTTAGATGCCGAATAGGGACAACGCCCCGAATTCGAGTTCGTGCAACAGTATTTAATTTGAAATTACACCGCATAAACGAGACGGCACCCTGCGGCCTTACTATTAATATGGTGATTTTAGGTAATTAAAACACGTTTGCACGGAAAACGAGATGTATTCGTAACATGCACTCGTTAAACTATGACAGATTTATTGGCGTAGTCTCCTACATTTTTTTTATTTTAAATTATTCGGAAATGGACAGTCTAGTGTCTGTTGTTTTTTTGAAAATGAAATCCCAACTTTTGGAGCGACTCAGTTGGGAGGAAGACGCGCGTGGCGCAAGGTTGACGAAACCCGCCTCCTCCGTGAGCCGCGGGAAGGAAGAAAAAGACAAAAATTGAGCAAGCAAATGTTTATTGTATGCTTTCCGTAAGATATCGCGCATCAAACGATGAAACGATCAATGTTGTCATTATAGCGTGTGGAGTGGAAGTGGCCATAATCTATATAAGGCTGCCCGCGCAAGTTTCTCATTCAAATGCTGCGCAGGGTACTTGTGAATGTGGGTGTATAGAGGGAAACTGTGGTTACTTTATTATAAAGGGTACAGTGACGCGACAACGTTACAATAATAATGTTAAAGTGGTTAGAATGGCAGTATTGCGTAGTGGACCTTAAGCCACGAGTTTGTTGGTTCGATTCATGTCTGTGCCTTGCAGTATAATCCTGTTTTTCGTCATTTTAAGAATAAAAGAAAATATAACGTATACTGATATTGTAAATTGGCTTGAACAAAGGCGCCTGCCAACTAAACATCAGTGGTAGTGACCTTCGGGGACGTTTGTTCTGCCCCTGTTGTGGTCCCAGTCAGGCTGGAGTTTGCATGTGCCGCGGACACCAGTTTACATCTACGCCTTCTCTAGATTAACGACTCTAAATTAGAAGGACTGACGTCCCAGCCAGTGTTCGCTCCAGCCTGGATAGATTTGGGCCAGCAATTAAAAAAAACACTAACTAATTTGGGCAGAACACAACTTTCTTCAGAATTACAACATGGATATGCACCTCACAACATGGATAAAGCATAAGGTGTGATTTCAACAAAACACAAGATGCGCTACAGCCTGTTTTTATTTTTTGACATTTAAGTCTGTTAAAGGAAATCTTAAAAATGTAATTCTTATTTTTTTACAGGTAAAACATGAAATATTTGGACATTTTTTCCCTAAATTTGAACATCTAATGAGTCAATCCACCTTTAACATCGTTTAAAATTATTTGTTACAAATTAGAGAAAATCGCACCGCAAGAATGGTCTTGAGGTTTGCGCCTCAAACTCATAAAATAAAGGTGCCAAGAACAAAACTCAAAAGTAGGAAAATCATTTTTAAACAGAAAAAGTAAGTACCCAAACAAATAAATAAGATGTTAATTTTAAAAAGGCATATAGTGTACCTAATGTTTCTTAATAATTAGGGCCTAAGTGCATTTCAATTCAAAGATTGAATTCAAAATTCACAAAAAAACATTTTTTCAAATTTCTAAATGTGTATTACAGTTTGTGTAAGCTTCTCAGCAGTGGTTTGGCTATTATTGGTGGCGTCTATAAAAAGATGAACTTGGGAAGCCCAAACATGAGTAATTCACCCAGTTTACTCTTACAAATAATGTGTAACTTCTCCACACAGTTTTATAAAGAATTAATCCATTCATTCCCAAAGGCCCACAAGACTTTTTCAAGAGAAGCACATATATACAATTTGCAATATTCTAGTGACATCAAATAGTTTTTTTCTGTTGAGAACCTTTTTTTCTATAAAATAAAATGGATGGACAGATTAAAATAGACGTTTCCCTTATTCTGTTGCCAGAGGTTGCACATCATTGCAGTTCTGACAGGTTTCCTCCTTATTTAAAGTGCTGTCGATAATTCCTAAAAAAGCAGTATCTTAGCAAAGATTTAACTATTTCTAAATATGGGTAGAATTTAAAGAAATAAAGCCTACATCAGTTTAACTGCCAACAGTAATTTAAACAAAATTAATCACATTCCTTGCCAAAATAACAGTATAAGGATTGGTCAGAATGGTTTGAGCTTGAATCTAAAAGATGTATTTAATGGTGGTGATTTTCTGAGGGGCCAAGAATAGTTCTTATGTACTGGACGTGTTAATTACAAGTTTCAACCATGTGTGGTTTTTGTTTAAGAAAAAAATCAATATTTATGATGTAATCTGCAAAACAAAGTACTGTGTTATTTGTAATGTGTAATTCTTGGCTAGTACTAGAGTCAGTCCCCTTTATATGCCACAACCAATAGGTGAGCTGCAAAAATACATTTTTGACATTATATCTCTTGAAGATGACCTCAGTGACAGAAGAAAATATTACTGTGGAGCTATTGAGAACTAAGTGATAGCGCATGAGATAGAATACACTATAGGAATTAATTATGGGTCACTGAATCCATTTTAACGAACTGTTAATTGTGAGCAAGGTCTGCGCACATTTTGGTACTGAGAAGGTTGAAACCTGAAGTGTAGCGTCCCCACATCCAGTGTTCAAGCAGAATTTCTAGCTAAAGAATTTAGAATGGGAGACATTGCTATGACCCAGAGTTCAACCAAAAGTCATTATAAAGCGTGATTTTTTTTTTTCCAGCACCAGATAAATTCAGGGTCCTGGCTAAAGCCTGTAATAATAAGAGCAAAACATTTTAGAATCTTAATGGCCCAGTGATTACATGCCTCTAAAGCCTCAGATAGCTGGTTAATATTTCTGTCTTCTGCTTAACAACAGTTCACTCACTCAAACCAAGGATACTGCAAAAGCTGCACTACAGAACTGTGAATTCAATTAGGTACCAAACCCACCCTTGCAGGCAGGCCCCATGTGACTACCTCTCATTCCCTAATCTGACAGCTACATAATAGTGCAGGAATCAGCGAGACTTGTTTTATTTGTAAGGCGTAGAAGAGTTTTATGAATGTTGTAACAAGTGTATTAATTATATTAATATTTATAGGGGTAATGCTGAAAAATAAATGTTTAGTTTTATTGGTGTTTTTTCTAATAGGTTAGTTTAACATTTTTGATTGCCCCATGTAAGATGGGTTAACTAAAAGGATGGCTGAATTTTTGTTCTGTAAGCAAATTCATTGATCTGCACATTTTGAATTGGCCACTTGCCTTTTGAGAACACTATTTTACCCCACATTCTTAATCAAGGACTTTTAATCTATTTTTCCCTAAGCCTTTCATGGGATTTTTAAATGTATTTTTTGAAGGTACAGCTATAGACCTATTAGCTTTTCTATATATTATGTGATTTGTTTTGTTTGTATTTTTAATTGTTTTTTTGAAAACAAGTTTGTACTTCTGTTTGAATTAAAGACTGCCTTTTTATCTTTATGGCACTAATAAAGAAATACTGAAAGAGCAGCTTTTAACAACTTGTTCATAATACTGTTAAAATAAGTCAGTTTATTTAATATGGCATGTTGTCTCCTGTTAGAACTATTTTTTCTTTGTTATTGTTTTAGATGAATATAAGTGTATATTTTGGGTAACTGATTACTAAGTACCTTTCTTTACATGACATTAGTTCATTTGTTTGTACCATTCTGAGTGTTGTTTTCCGGGCTGTATTACAAATTTTCCCAGTACACGTTAGAGGGTTTTCTTGTTACTCTTTTGTTTTTTCTTCCATTTCTGCGAGATGTGCAGTTTACGTTACTAATGCCTATGAATTAACATAACCTTTATGAGTTAGTGAGAATGTGTGCATGAGTGTGCCTGCTGATGTGATAAGGTTGGTTTATGCTTTATGCCCAACATTGCATTGCTCCAGCAGCCATGACCCTGATTTTAAAATTGACAAATGCATGAATTTTATAGGAACCGCAGAACTTAAATCTTTTTTTGGAACTGCTGTTTTTTGCCAAAGTATCAATTAGTAAGCAAGGGACAAAACCTACAGAAGATATCTCCTCCTTGCTGTTTAAGATGCCTATGAGATTCAGTTATACATGTAGCTTATTGACAGGTTAAGTTACTTTATAAAGCGACAGATTTTCAATGAACTGTACAGGAGAACATTGTTTAACCTATGTGCTTTCAACGGTATTGGCTGCTTTAGTCCAGACTGTATTGGATATTTAGGGAATGCCTATGGGTGTACCATACTATATGTATTTGGAAGACCAAGATACTTCCTTTAGTATATGCACCTCAATAAACCAATTATGCAAAGAAACCTGATTTATAAAATTACATGTAAACATTTGTCTCATTTAGAGAAATTGTGGTATTGACCTCCGAGAAACCAGATTAACGGAGGTAGATATCTTTGTGAATAATCCTGTTATGTGGCCATGTAAACCCATAATCGGGTTACTGTTTAGGATTTTGTAGTCTGCGCATGTCAGTTGCACCTTGTCAGCCTGAGCATGTACAGTCCTGGCCGAAATTATCTGCACCCCTGGAATTTTCCCAGAAAATGCACCATTTCTCCCAGAAAATTGATGCAATTACAAATGTTTTGGTATTCACATGTTTATTTCCTTTATGTACATTGGAACAACACAAAAAAAACAGAGAAAAAAACCCAAATCTGACATCATGTCACACTGAACTCCAAAAAATTGGCTGGACAAAATTATTGGTACTTTTTCAAAATTGTGGGTAAATCATTTTATTTCAAACATATGATGCTCGTTTGAACTCGCCTGTGGCAAGAAACAGGTGTTGGCAATATAGCAATCACACCTGAAGTCAGTCAAAATGGAGAAAAGTTGACTCAACCTTTCTGTTGTGTGTCTGAGTGTGCCACACTAAACGTGGAGAATAGAAAGAAGAGCAGAGAATTGTCTAAGGACTTGAGAACAAAAATTGTGGGAAAATGTTAACAATATTAAGGCTGCAAGTCCATCTCCAGAGATCTTCATGTTCCTTTGGTCCACTGTGCGCAACATAATCAAGACGTTCATAACACATGGCACTGTAGCTAATCTCCCTGGACGTGGACGGAAGAGAAAAACTGATAAAAGACTGCAACGAAGGATAGTCCGAATGGTGGATAAACAGCCCCAATCAACTTCAAAACATATTCAAGCTGTTCTGCAGACTCAGGGTGCAACAGTGTCAGCTCAAACTATCCGTCAACATCTGAACAAAATGAAACGCTATGGCAGGAGAGCCAGGAGGAGCCTACTGCTGACACAGAAACATAAAAAAGCCAGACTGGAGTTTGCCAAAATGTACTTGAGGAAGCCAAAATCCTTCTGGACAGATGAAACCAAGGTAGAGCTTTTAGGTAAAGCTCATCATTCTACTGTTTTACAGAAAACGGAATGAGGCCTACTAAGAAAAGAACACAGTACCTACAGTCAAACATGGTGGAGGTTCTAAGATGTTTTGGGGATGTTTTGCTGCCTCTGGCACTGGATGCCTTGACTGTGTGCAAGGCATCATGAAATCTGAAGAGTACCAAAAGATATTGGGGCGCAATGTAGGGCCCAGTGTCAGAAAGCTGGGTCTGCATCAGAGGTCATGAGTGTTCCAGCAGGACAATGACCCCAAACAAACCTCTAAAAGCATCCAGAAATAGTTGTACACAAAGCGCTGGAGAGTTCTGAAGTGGCCAGCAATGAGTCCAGATCTAAATCCGATTGAACACTTATAGAGAGATCTCACAATTGCTGTTGGGAGAAGGTGCCCTTCAAATCTGAGAGACCTCGAGCAGTTTGCAAAAGAAGAGTGGCCGGAAATTCCAGTTGAGAGGTATAACAAGCTTGTTGATGGTTTTCTCTGTTTTTTTGTGTTGTTCCAATGCACATAAAGGAAATAAACATGTGTATACCAAGACATTTGTAATTGCAACAATTTTCTGGGAGAAATGGTGCATTTTCTGGGAAAATTCCAGGGGTGCCGATAATTTCGGCCATGACTGTATTTGCTTGGCACAGCAGCCAGGGGTAGAAGCGTCCACAAAGTATATTTTAAGTGATCAAATAATCTGTCTCGATATTTCAAAAATCATTACATTTATGAATGTATAGTGCTAAGCTCACTAGCGCAATCTTGAGAGCAGTAGAGGATAATGTATCAAAGTAACGTGTGTTATCTTGTCCAATTGCTTTGTAAAGTTACAAGTAACCTAACAATTTATTGAAGTAAAAATACTTTGGACTGGGTATAAGGCAAGAAGCCCATGTACTGGGTACTTTGCAGTGCTCAATCGCACAGCCAAGCATCTAAAGAGTGAGCTGTGAAAAATCCTGTAACAGAAACTTATTAATAATATTTATAAAACATAAAAGCTTAAACATTTATAAAACAGAATAAAATTATCATAGAAATCAGGCTTATTTTCAAATTCTCGGTGGCAGATAATGATACTTAAACATTTTTTTGTGCAGTTTTATGACATTGGAACATTTTTTAAAAAGAGAACTCCAGAAGATTACTTACATATGTAAATGTGGATTATTAGAAAGCCAGATTTCTGCCTTAACTGGATTATTCACTTTAACCAGATTATTTGTGTGCATGTAAATGTACTGATTGTGTGGAATCAAATCTGACTTAACAGACACAAGCAGCTACAGTGAGCTGCACATTCATTTATTTAAATAAAAAAAATTGTGGAGTGCAGAATTTGACCTTTGAAAATTTAGAAGTAATTTCATTTGTACTATACTATGGAATTCTTTGTTAGGTTTCTTAAATGCAGTGTTAATTTTTGAAATTCTGCCCTCCTTTCTCTAAATCGGCTCTGACAACTTTTGAATTTTCCAAGTTGACTTTTGCTCATCTGTCACTTCTTTACTAAATCTCTTGCAGCATGCTGTAATTTACCATCAGGCATCATGGAGGTGCAGCAGTTGTTGCTGCTTCTTTTCTGTACTGCCCCTATTGAAATCTACATTTTTGTTTTTTTTCTCTCCAGTTTCTGCTGGCCACCTAATGGTGTGGCTGCATTTTAAAGACCTTTGTGGTTTTGTTTGATATTTATTTTTTGAGCCTTTGTAAAAAACATAATTTCCCCCTTGGGACACACAAAGTTCTACCTGTCTATGCATTAATCCATCATTCCTGCTCATGCCACAATAGGCTCTGCAAGACTGAAATTATACATTTGTAATAGGCATAGTGAATGAAATCTTTAAAGGCATGTATAGCAGTGTAGATGTTTAATTTCTCTTAGATTCTGAAACATGCCCCTTTTATAAATATTATTACTAACACTAGCTATATATCAGTCTGTTTATATAATTATTCTAAATTAAGGAAGTGTGGCTTATTTTTGCTCAGAACATTTTGTAAGCAAAATTTATTGTGCATTAAACTTCACAGTCCATCTCAGGACTTCTGTATGCCCACGCATTTACAGACTCTCCGAAACCAAGCTAGAGTCGCTGATTTGCTTGATCTTCACATCAGAGGGATTTGGTTTTCTCAGTTTTTATTACCATAAGTAACAAATGGAGCTTTAATATATTTTGTCTAAAACAGTCTTGAAATGTAGCATGCTATCTATTGTCTTTCTTTTGTTTTTACTAAATCAAACATCTCTGAAACTTTCAGTTTTTAATTGATTGATTACCCCATACAAAATCAAAATATTGTTTAAATGCTTTTTTGTCCTTTCAATCATTTGTTAAAGGCAGATTATATTGCTTATAGATTGATACTGAAAAATGTATCTCAGTTGGATTGTTTTACATCACTTTTTCTTAGATTGCTATTACTATATTGGTATGTTTACATTTGCAGAATGAATTTCTCAAATAAGACAGACAAAGAAATTGCTGAACTACTAGACCAGTACATGATTAAGCATGGACCAATTGTCGGTAAGCTTTATTATTGTACTATATTCATATCCTATAAAATTATTTATATTGTTTGAATTTTGAGCAGTGTTTTCTTACATTCTCAAAACATTACATACTTGTTACAGTAGCTTAAATCTTTGTTTCTGGCTGCAACATAATTGGCAATAATTCATTACCTTTTTCCTTGGAATTCCAGACTCAACTAGAAAGTTGTATGAGAAAAAACTTCACGAGGCCTTGGGAAGTGATGAGGGAAAAAAATCCTCACCACTGAAAACCATCTATCAAGAAGAAGGTGAGCTGACTTTTTTTAGCTTATGAATTTTCTGGTACATAACATGTTTGTATGAGTTCTTGTGGCATTTGCATTAACATGATAGTAGTTTATTAATATCGTTACAGTACAGTAAAGTAAGATTATAATACAAGACATACATTTTTTTATTATAACTTAAGTGTACAAGTGTTTCAGGCAGTCAAGTTTTAAGAATTTTTAAACTTTTAGAATACTTTCTGTGATACATACTTTATGACATGGTGGTACTTGGTCTAGACAACCACGTCTATACATCATTTGTATTCTTTCCTAACCTGGAACACCTGATTGGTCTTTTCATTATGTATCGGAAGTTGTTTTTCTAAAAGCAACGTCTTTAAATTAGTATGGTATCAATGTGTATGGGAGAATGTATGAGAAAGTGTGTCCTGAAATGGAATTGTGTTGCTGAGTTAGGCTGGAATTCCCCACAGCCCTAAAATTAGATTTAAGAAGGTTAGATAGGGAGATCAATTTCAAGGTCCAAATTACTGTCTTCCAGAGCCTAGCTTAAGTTATAATGTGATGATAATGCTTTTTTGTGAGCAACATATACAGTATTTTGGTTTCATTCTGCAATATTTTTCACTTTCATTTTTACTTGACAGAAGTAAAAGTTGAAATTATATCTGCATGAGCAAAATGTGTTTTCCCAGTACACAAACAAATGTTTATTTACTTCATTCTACTTACACTACTGGTCAAATTTTAGAACACCTCCGTTTTTTTCAGTTTTTATGGAAATGCACGCCATTTAATGTTTCATGAAATAAAGGCATAGATCAAATAAACAATGGCAAATAAAACAATAAGTCAAGGAATCATTAAGCATACAAAATTGTATTTAAATTTTTGATTAATCAAACTAGCCACCCTTTGCTGATATAACAGCCAAACTATGGTAACCCTTTTGATTCAAAATTTCTGTCAGTCTGTGCAAGTTACCCACTCTTCTTGCATCAAATGAGACCATCACATTTCCTTCTGCATGTGACACACTGAGGGATAGCGACTTGAAGAATGACTGACTGACAACTGAGAATTAATTTTAAGTTTTTGCACTGCTTATGTAACACCCCATAGCTTTTACTGAGGGAGCTAACCTGAGATTTTTTTTTTCTTTTCAAATAATAAATATGACCTCCTTGTTTTATTATTGTTCTCAGCGTTATCTTTTAATGAGCAAACCTGTGTTAATAATCTAATGAACTAATTAATAATCTGAATCTTAATAATCTATCCATATCCATAAAAAAAAGATACACTAATATTTTAAACAGTTACATAACTTTACCATCAGTTGCACCCTTCATTACTAAACCACATTTAATAAAACTTTAGCCACATGCTAAATCGCTGTACTCTAGCTAAGCTTGTTAATTTCAAAAACACTTAGGAACTCAGTTTTTTAGTTTAGCTGTATGAACTAGGGAATCCATTCCCGGGAATTCGGGAATCCTACATGTCATTCCCAGGAATCCCGGGCTCCCGGGGATGACACAGTGCACAGGCATCTCACATGTGAACGGTTTTAGAATGACCAACACTTGCGTATTTTTAATAAAACTACTGCAGTATGTTGACACCAATAAAAGACTAACCTTATGTACAGGCAGTTCATGCTGTCATATAAGTACATGTATCTAGTTAGTTGTGGTAATAAGAGCGTAGAAAGCACAACATGTCGAGCGTGTGGCTGCCCAGGCAAGAGCGCGCCTTCGTGCAGAGTACGCCAGCCGCTGAGAAAGCATGCTCTGCCTCCACTGAAATAGGCAGCACAGTCATCAGATACCGATACACTTATTCTAAACAACGTCCACGCTTGCTGTTGCTCTGAAACACCGCCATTTCAGCTTTTACTGATGCATCCAGTTTCTTGTCATTCTGTGAAGGAAAGTTTCTTGGCACAGATAATGCGGATGCAACAGACTGACGCATTGCAATTTCAAGTTGCTGTTCAAAGCTGTTTACTGAAGTGCAGACTCCTTCCAGTCCACTGTGCTCAGTCTTAGTGGGAGCCGGGAGACTGACTTATGCTGGTCTGTTGTTGACTGAATTAATGAGAAACACAATACACTGTAGGCCAAAAAACTGTGCCACTGTTTTGATTTGGGAAAATGGTTCAAGGGGTTCTTTAGAATAAGTGGGCAAAAATCAGAGAGAAGACGTCCGATACTTCAATAAAATTTACTTATTCAATTATAACATTTAAATACATATAATGCAGTATAATGCAGTAGCGATAGATTATAGAAACAAATATGCTTACAGTAATAAAAACAAACTCATGCTTGCAGTATATCAAAAGACACAAACTTATGCTTACAGTATATCAAAAGAAACAAAGCTATCATCCTAGACCAGTAGACTGAGGGAGCCCGCATGTCAGTCTCGTCAGAGGATCAACTCGTGCCTGGTCCCAAGTACCAAACAGGTGTGCACATTCCCCACGATTGAGCTTCCAAAGAAACTGAGGGCGGAACCTTCCCTTATATACTAAGGTGTCCTTGCCCAAAAGCGGCCTACGTGAAAGCAGTGCATGCAGAAGTGATCAGTTTCAGCATACCCCCTCCTTTCACGGGACACGGCGCTATTTTTCTTCTACTCGGCCTTGAGACTAGTGCCTGATACCAGAAGACACAGTAATATGCTTACATGTGAAAAAAGCCTCTCGAAGTGAAAAACAACTCCTTACATAGCCTTGGCTATATCTTTAGAACATTCCCGGCTGTTTTTCCCAAAACATTAGTCTCTGTAGCTGATTCTGCGCTGAAGCGACCAACGCCCATCTGCTCTCCTGATTCCCTCCCTCTCTTTATTTCACCTTTGCTTTTTACAGAGAAAAATCCTTTCATTACATTCGGCCCCTCGCTCAGCGCAAAACCAGCGCTCTTGCCCTTCTTGTTCTGACTGCAATTTTTCGTAAAGCACAAAACACATAACAGTTGAATATAGTCATTAAAGCAATAATAAAACAATTGTCCATAATAAGTGCTTTTTCTTCGCTTGGAGAAATGTTTTTCCAGTAAAATTACATTTTTCCTTCAACCGAGGTACTCTGCGCACTGTAGAGGGTCACCTCCCTGGGGAGCGGTTACTAGCACTTCACCCAAGGAGTTTCTTCTGATTTGGTATTTCATCATCCACATTGTCATCAAGAAAAGAATAAAAATCTTTAACTGAAGATGTCCATGGTTCAAGAAATTGGATGCACACTTGTTTGACAGCAACTCTAGTAATACTAATTAGGAAACTGGTAATAAGCAACAAAATACCATTCAAATATATATAACAATACCATTAAGATAGTAATTTCTGCTTCACTAACATGAACCCCCATGATTCCCAGGTTCAAATAAAGCTAATAATAATTATATACACTAAGCACATAATGTATGTCCTAATTCCTAAATATGGTGAAATAACTATTTAATGCACCTAGTTCTAAGTGTTCATCTACGATCAGACCTATAAATAATATTGTTGGTGATGATACAGATGGCATAAATATTTATCTTAAATAACTCAAAAGTTCTCAGCTTTAGGTTGCCACCGCTGCGCACAATGATAATCAGAGATAAAGTCCTTACACACCTCACCATGCTCACATCTTAACACACTCATTCATAAAATTGCCCAAATATACACCCAGCTGTGGTCTCAATCTTAAGCCACCTTTATCACATTAATGCAGCCATTTTGTGGACAGTAGGTGTCAATCCTCCCTTCGGAAGATGTCAGCACTACCTTCCAAAATGCAAATCACTGGGTCATTTTTGAGGTCACATTCATTTCAATTTCAAGGGTTATACCCAAGCTTCTTCTTAAGGATTCATATCTTCAGAGATCTTCAGACTTCATCTGGGCTTTTTAATTCACAGACCACACACTCACCACTGTATGTATAAGACACTCCATCTCCTATGGGCCAAATTATTATAAACCGGATTCCAAAAAAGTTGGGACACTATACAAATCGTTAATAAAAACTGAATGCAATGATGTGGAGGTGCCAACTTCTAATATTTTATTCAGAATAGAACATAAATCACGGAGCAAAAGTTTAAACTGAGAAAATGTATCATTTTAAGGGAAAAATATGTTGATTCAGAATTTCATGGTGTCAACAAATCCCAAAAAAGTTGGGACAAGGCCATTTTCACCACTGTGTGGCATCTCCCCTTCTTCTTACAACACTCAACAGACGTCTGGGGACCGAGGAAACCAGTTTCTCAAGTTTAGAAATGGGAATGCTCTCCCATTCTTGTCTAATACAGGCCTCTAATGGCGCTTTTCCACTGCATAGTACGGCACAGCACGGTTCAGTACAGCTCACCTTGGTTCGGCTCGGTTTGCGTTTCGACTGCAGTTTAGTACCGCTTTAGAGTGGCGGGATTATTCACGTGTCGTTATAGTTGCGCCGCCTCTACTGCTCGCTCTTCATTTTTTTTAACTTGTCCCTACACAGTTTGTAAATCCGATGGTAGCCATGTGCGCCCAAGAGCTTAGCGACCTCCTGAAAAACTTTTTCATTCCGCGTCGCCCCATCCAGCTCTCGCTGGATCCGCTCCTCGGCTACCAACGAGAGGAACATCTGTACTTCCTCAATAGACCACGAAACAGCCATTTTTGGTTAAAACAAAATGGTGCGTCCGAACCTTCGCTGGCTGTGCTAAAAATCTAGCGGGTCTGTTGTGTCTCGTGTCGCAAGTTCAGTGACGCAGTAATGACGATTTTCTCCGGCCAAACAGTGACCAGCAGAGTTTAAACGTCACGTTTTGGTAACAGTTCGGCGCGCTTGGAACCTCGGCTGAGGTGGTACTAAAAAAAGGACCAGGTACTGTTCCCAGTGGAAAACCCCCCAAAAGTGAGCTGAACTGAACCGTGTCGTGCCGTACTGTGCAGTGGAAAAGCGCCTTAACTGTTCAATCGTCTTGGGCCTTCTTTGTCGCACCTTCCTCTTTATGATGCGCCAAATGTTCTCTATAGGTGAAAGATGTGGACTGCAGACTGGCCATTTCAGTACCCGGATCCTTCTCCTATGCAGCCATGATGTTGTGATTGATGCAGAATGTGGTCTGGCATTATCTTGTTGAAAAATGCAGGGTCTTCCCTGAAAGAGATGACGTCTGGATGGGAGCATATGATGTTCTAGAACCTGAATATATTTTTCTGCATTGATGGTGCCTTTCCAGACATGCAAGCTGCCCATGCCACACGCACTCATGCAACCCCATACCATCAGAGATGCAGGCTTCTGAACTGAGCGTTGATAACAACTTGGGTTGTCCTTGTCCTCTTTGGTCCGGATGACATGGCGTCCCAGATTTCCAAAAAGAACTTCGAATCGTGACTCATCTGACCACAGAACAGTCTTCCATTTTGCCACACTCCATTTTAAATGATCCCTGGCCCAGTGAAAACGCCTGAGCTTGTGGATCTTGCTTAGAAATGGCTGCTTCTTTGCACTGTAGAGTTTCAGATGGCACGGTGGATTGTGTTCACTGACAATGGTTTCTGGAAGTATTCCTGAGCCCATTCTGTGATTTCCTTTACAGTAGCATTCCTGTTTGTGGTGCAGTGTTGTTTAAGGGCCCGGAGATCACGGGCATCCAGTATGGTTTTACGGCCTTGACCCTTACGCACAGTGATTGTTCCAGATTCTCTGAATCTTCGGATGATGTTATGCACAGTTGATGATGATAGATGCAAAGTCTTTGCAATTTTTCGCTGGGTAACACCTTTCTGATATTGCTCCACTATCTTTCTGCGCAACATTGTGGGAATTGGTGATCCTCTACCCAGCTTGGCTTCTGAGAGACACTGCCACTCTGAGAAGCTCTTTTTATACCCAATCATGTTGCCAATTGACCTAATTAGTGTTTATTGGTCTTCCAGCTCTTCGTTATGCTCAAATTTACTTTTTCCAGCCTCTTATTGCTACTTGTCCCAACTTTTTTGGGATTTGTTGACACCGTGAAATTTTGAATCAACATATTTTTCATTTAAAATGATACATTTACTCGGATTAAACGTTTGATCTGTCATCTACGTTCTATTACAAATAAAATATTGACATTTGCCATCTCCACATCATTGCATTCAGTTTTTATTCACAATTTGTTTAGTGTCCCAACTTTTTTGGAATCCGGTTTGTACTTCATTTCACTGATTTCCATAACATATATACTCATTAAGCCATGATGCTAATCATTTGACCTGTATCACCATCAACATACTAGCCTAAACTGTTTTATCCTCTTCTAAAAGCTATGGATGTCCTGACCTATAATATGTGTCCCTTATCCTCAAAATACTAGTTATGTGTGTCATCCCATATGCTTACTATTATTCTTTTCAATTAAATAAATGTACCTAAATGTAAAGCTGTATATTATTTGCTATAGTACTACAATTAATAACGTAGAATATCTAAACTGGACTGACCCTAACTAGTAATAGTGCATTGTCCCTTCAATGACAATCACTTAACAATCTCTAATAGATCCCTTATGTTAGATTAGACTCAATTCTGATTAACTTTACAAATAACCAAATCATTGGTCCTTAAAGGTGACTTGTTATCTCATACAAAATATCAGAAGGCATATCAAAACATTTATCTAAAAATATCTATTCTTAACCACTATGAATTCATAATAATTATATAGTATTCCCATTAATACAAACATTCATTAAATACATATTATTTAGGAATCCCTATATTCTGCTTTGTTTACAAATAGTTAGCTTTCCCTTCTATACCTTTCATACTTCACAGTTCAAATACTTTTAATTTCAAAGATGTTGCCATTTGTCAAACAAGTGGACAGTCAAAGCAGGCTCCAGCAAGAACATTGAGCCCTGCAGAGTAAAAGTGTGACAGACTTTCTTCTCTAATAAGGACCAAAGCAGGTGTTGGGGTCCAACATCCCAAGCAAAAAGGACCCAAGTAGGCAGATGTCATCTATGATTCGGAATCCACGATGATCTTTTGGGCTCAAACATCACCAGCATAATTGAGCTCTTGGCAGCAGGTATCCATGATGCCTGGAACTGGAATCAAGGTGTTGTCCAGTAGTCAGCTGATCGATGGCCTGATTCATGACTTGATTCCCTCTTTGGTATGGCTGGGTTCTCCTTGGAGTCAGATAATTAGTTTATCTGCAGACCTTTATCACAGCCCAATCTCTGGTTCAACTTCAAATGCTGTCATCTACGATGCACTAGGAAAAACAGCTTTCACCTGCAGACGTAAAGACTTAAAAACGCTCATTTAAATAGTCTGCATATTAATTCTTCATTGGTAGCTACTTATGGATCCAAAAAACAATATGTCCTAAGATGTCAGATCTGTTTCGTTGGGGGTACCCCTATTAAAAATATTGCTAACAGTAAAACAAACAGTCATTTCAATCCAGTCTGTGCTTGTCTAAATCAATTTGTCTTTAAACAGTCAGAGTAAAAGTTTAAATTGATAA
This sequence comes from Polypterus senegalus, assembly GCF_016835505.1. Classification (NCBI taxonomy): domain Eukaryota; kingdom Metazoa; phylum Chordata; class Cladistia; order Polypteriformes; family Polypteridae; genus Polypterus; species Polypterus senegalus. Next base: position 68,019,470 of record NC_053166.1, read on the forward strand.
GCACAATGTTCAAGTCCTCCTTTATAGCTGTTTCCAGTTTGGCTGCGGTTGCAATTTCCACTCAATTAAAAAACATGTCCCAAGTCATTATTAAAATAAAGTCAATCAATGTATCACAAAGAGAAATGTACTCAATAATAAATCATTACAAAAATTGGCCCCAATAACATTGACATAATATTCAAATTATCTGAATTTGTTCCCTAATAATTAAAAAAAAGTTCCAAAATTTAAACTGGTTTCAAAATTTAAAATTTAAACAAAATCAAACATACTTATACCAATACTTATTATACCAACCCTTCCCCTCTTATTGACACTTGTGTCAATATTGCTGTTTTCATTCTTACAAGTAGAAGAGATGTGGAGCAAGAGGGTATCTGAAACTGATCCCATTAAAAGCCAAATTTTATAGCTCCCTTATATGATCGTAACATAACAAGCAGAGTCAAGAAAGAAATCCACAATCTAGACGGGTAAATTCTTAATCTTTTCCTTGGTGACATTAAATATAACAAAAAGTTAGGCTCCACATTTCTTCCCCCATGTATCTAATCACAAACCATTGTTCAATTATGCAAAGTCCTAAAAACATTTTTCTTTTTACACAAGGTGTTCATTTTTAAAGTTTCTATACATGTATCCTAAGTAATTTCTTTCTTTCTTTTTATTACTAATTATTAAAATACCACATTACATTTGGATCTTAATAAAATGTCTCATTCAATATTTCATTAATGCATCAAAAATATAAAAGTCAACCTTCCATTAGTTTTGTTGTGATACCAGTATTTTACTGTATTTTACACAAACATGTCAATATTACACACAAAGGAAATGAGGAAAGAAATCAATATATTAGAATGCCCTATAATGCAAAATGTGCCTTTATTTATTTACTATAAGGCCCTCTAAGAAATTTGCACATTCCTACCCATATTTAGAATGAAGAATCCACTTCATCAGGTAAATTTTTCCCAGAATCTCAAACTAAGAAAATACTTTCAATCTACTTCAGTTACATACACTGATTTTCTTTTCCCCATAACCTTCTGTCAAAGACAGCTGATCTTGCACATTCTTTAATTGTTATCTTCCAGATGTTTTATTACACGTTTTTCAGAATGTTGACTCCAAAGAGCACAGTCTGTTTTTCTCTTAGTTAACCCTCCTTATTCCCTGTTTTTTCTTCAGCTTCATTTTGCTAAAAGAATGTCTCCTTCAATCGAAATTTAGTCATTTTAATTAAAATCCTCCCTTTTATCAGAGTCTGGCCAGTACTCAAATAAAAGGGGTGCTCATATAATATGCTTAATCTGGAGACCTTTTTACACCATCTGTTCATATCTTTTCTAATTTAGAATTAAGAGCTCTTTTAATTTCAACATTTACATTCACATTCCTACGCATAATAATATTAATTATTTCATTCTTGCAAACAACACCACATATTTTTACACATACTTTTAAGCACATTGAAACTTATTTAACATACACACACATAAGGATCCCTCTAATACACTATATAACATACACAAAATCACCCAAACCATTGTTTTAACACATTCAACTTTACCTCAGTTTTGTCACTTATTATTCATTATTACACACTATATTTGGAAACAATGCAGCAAAGGAATCAGAAAGAGAAAGCGAATTCTGAAGAAGAGAAAGTTCCATTCTCACTTAACATTACCAATCAGGACAAACGAATATAAAACAGCCTCTCATGACGTTAGCTGGTGTTAACCCTAGGAAACATAACACGATCCTACTCAGCTCGAAACAGCGCTGGCTTCTAGATCAAGGAGACTCTATTGGCGGAATGACTCGGCGACAACGAGGAATTGCTTCCGTGGCGATCCTATTCCTGCGACAATAAGGGCAAATCCAACGATTGAGAAATCACACAGTTCAATACCACAGCAAGACGGCACTCCCATCAAAAAGACTAAACTGTCATTGAGAATATTAACTCAAAACAAATAACATGTAAGCTTCAACATAAATAACAAACTCAAATCTTCGCATAAGTGCTAACCACTGCGCCACCACACACTCCTGACATTACTGTGGGCGTCACCATAAAGTTTACGACGTACCACGGGTTTAGCTTGTAAACTCGGGGGATTAAGGTCTGGCTGATCATCTACATCATAATCATCATCCCAAATGTTACCATCCCATGTCTCGGGATCCCACTCATGGACATTCGCTGCAACTACAAGCGCTTTAACCTTCGCAACATCCGGTCTGCGCTTCTTTTTCGCATTCACTTTGGCTATGCAAAAGGCTGCCTTCTCCGCCATCCCGTCGGCTCTCTGTACCTGCGGCAATAATACAGCTACCTGGGATTTCACTTTGGCTATGCATAAGGCTGCCTTCTCTGCCAACCCCTCGGCACTCTGTACCCGTGGCAATAGTACAGATACCTGGGATTCAGCGATTGAGGCCCGCCCTAACGCACCCAGCAAGTCCATGTGCATTTTCTTAATCTCCCTTTCCTTTTCGTCTACCAAGCTGTCCAGACATCTAACTGCCGTTAGTAAAACCCACCCCCGCGTCTGCAAGCCCGTTATGGGTTCTTTTACAGACACCTGACATTTCTTAAGTGCGGCTAGTACATTCACTGGTGTTGGGGGGCCTAAACTTTGCCAATATTGTGCTAATCCCCAACCCCGTTCCCCCACCCCCAGACGTCTCAATTCTCTAGCGCAGTCTTCCCATACCGTTTCCTCCCAGCCGGGAAGAGGTAAAGGAGCCGTGCCAGGGTTTTTTTATCCTTTTTCTTAGACATCTCTGATTTCCGTTGCCTCACTTAATAGTTAAATATTTTACCAGATTCCCCAAAATCCTGCCGACTACGCCAAAATGTTTTGATTTGGGGAAAATGGTTCAAGGGGTTCTTTAGAATAAGTGGGCAAAAATCAGAGAGAAGAGGTCCGATACTTCAATAAAATTTACTTATTCAATTATAACATTTAAATACATATAATGCAGTATAATGCAGTAGCGATAGATTATAGAAACAAATATGCTTACAGTAATAAAAACAAACTTATGCTTACAGTATATCAAAAGAAACAAACTTATGCTTACAGTATATCAAAAGAAACAGTCATCGGATACCGATACACTTATTCTAAACAACGTCCACGCTTGCTGTTGCTCTGAAATACCGCCATTTCAGCTTTTACTGATGCATCCAGTTTCTTGTCATTCTGTGAAGGAAAGTTTCTTGGCACAGATAATGCGGATGCAACAGACTGACGCATTGCAATTTCAAGTTGCTGTTCAAAGCTGTTGACTGAAGTGCAGACTCCTTCCAGTCCACTGTGCTCAGTCTTAGTGGGAGCCGGGAGACTGACTTATGCTGGTCTGTTGTTGACTGAATTAATGAGCAACACACTACACTGTAGGCCAAAAAACAAAAAAAAACAAACTTATGCTTACAGTATATCAAAAGAAACAAACTCATGCTTACAGTATATCAAAAGACACAAACTTATGCTTACAGTATATCAAAAGAAACAAAGCTATCATCCTAGACCAGTAGACTGAGGGAGCCTGCATGTCAGTATTGATTGCAGTGAAAGCAGCAACTGCCACACAGAACGCATTAAATTTATGATATTCTAGCTTTCTGCACATATAGAATTCGATTTACTACTTAATATCACTTTCATGATGAAATGCATTAAAGTATGTACATTTTACAGATTAATTGTAAACCTCATGTAAATAATGCATGCTGTTAATAATTACACATGTGGGGGACAATCGTGGAGCAGTAGTACTGTTGCCTCAGAGGAAGTCATGTCCCTTGTGTTCCTTGCCTGGAGATGGCATGTTTTCCTTGTGGGTTTCAACAATGTGGTTCGGTTTCCTTCCAAAGACATGCAAGTTTGGGGATTTGGTGATGCTAAAATGACGCTAGCGTGTGTGTGTGTGTGTGTGTGCTTGCGCATGTATTCACCTTGCGATGAGCTGATGCCCCATCCAGGGTTTGTTTTTGCCTCGCGCCCGATGCATGCTGGAATGGGCACATTCATGGATTGATGGATTTAATCATTAAACATCCATCCTTTTCAGAGATACTGTGGCAAGGTGTTCTGGAAATTTAATGGATGTTTCGGGCAGTTCACAGCACAGCAAACGTTTTCTCACCACAATGATATCTTGCACTGCCGCCTGATGAACTCTTCCAGATTTATGCACACAAGTATAAGTAGTTCACCACTTTGGTAGTAGCTTCTACAGGCACACATGTCACATCGTGTGAAGTATATGCCCGATCTAAGCTGGCAAAAAAACTAATAGAAAAAAAAGTTATGTAAATGGTACCACACATAAATGTTGCAAGCCTGATACTTGCTTGCGATTGTAGATTTACTCTGTGACTGACTCCTTCATTCTACTAGAGCATACAGAAATCGCTCATTCCCAGCAGAAGCAAGCCAACACTGTTGTCCATCATGGCAAGTGTCAAGTCTACTGCGATCGTTGATCAGCTGCAACAACATTTGACAATGAACTCCAATGCCTGCTGAAGCCTCCTTTGTTCAGCCTTTTGCAGACGGCGCCCCACAGTTCCAGCTCTCCTCTGCTCAGCGGTTTGGTGTTCGCAACGCAGTCCATCCAACCACTAGCATATCTATGTATTCTCTCCTGACTGTTAACTCCGTGCTGGAATCAGCTCTTTGTTAAATAAACTAATAGCTGAAGTTTACCATTGAAATGACCAAATTTCTCATGGTAACAGCTCAAATATTGTTATCTTGTCGAAAAACTTTTTACCAGTACCTACACCATTATTCCCCCCGCCATATTTTCTTCCTTCACCACTGACCTGTGCTCTCATTAACTACTATCCAACCCAATTACATACGTTAACATAAATAACAGTGTTTACTTACATAACAATTTAACAATAAGCATGATTAAAAAAAAAAGTTTTAATCCAATTTTAATTATATCATGAACATTGTATTACCATCTCAAAACTCAAGTTGTAAAGGACTACACTTAATTTGGTTGGTTGTAAATTAACTTATCCCTTGTTGTCAGGACAGCTCACTTCAAACTTAAGGTAACTTAAGCTATGCATGCCTAAACCAACTGAAGTCCACTATGGTGAAGGGCTGTGTATCTTTCACAATAAACTTTGCAACAGCCTTGTAGCATTCTGCTGTTTTTCCTAAGCCATTTTTCCTCGTCAAGCAATGGAGAGTGGGCTTGTCTGAATAGTGGTGTCTGCTGACAAAGTTGCAGCTGCTGCTTGAGTGATGCTGTCTGAACACAAATTAAAACTGATGCTCACTTTGTATGTCACGAGTGAATAACTACAAACTTAATTTTATAATAATGAGTGTTACCTTGTCTTGTCGTTGGCTAGACAGTCGCGTTTTCAGTTTTGGCTAGACAGTCGCGTTTTCAGTTTGGATAATTCCAGCAGTATTGGAGGTTTGGTGGCTGGACTGAGTATGTTTCAGCAGCCTCTTTCTTGAAGCAAACACGCTGCACTGCTTCACGTTTATATAATGTTGTACTTGTAAGTGCTTTATGAGGTTACTATTGTTACCCCCATTACATGCAGCAACCTCCTTACATATATTGGTTGCATTAACATTACATTTACTCAAGTGAACCCACGCGTTTGATCGCTTTACATATCTATCATGATGACTGGAGACCACAGAATGTATACACGCAGCTATGCAGTCAAAATGTGATCACCTAATGCCTGCAGTGTTCTCATCATTAGGGACGGTTAGGAATTTCAGAACACTGCTAATTTTATAATGAATTAACGTTACAAAAATGCTGAAAGCGGTACCATTTTTTCATCATCTTATTGATATTTTGGTATTCGCCAGTCCGGAACCAGTACCAATTTAATAACATTTTCAATACCTGTCCTTACTCATTGGTCCATAAGACTTTTTTCCAGTCAGCAGTTTTCAACCGCCGGTATATCAAGGCCCTATTTTGTTCTTAAAGGAGTTACTTTTTTTTTACTGCCTCTCACCCTATCAGACCTGAAACGCAAAGTCTCACAGTAGAAACCCAGGACTTGCTTTTATCGACCACTGTTAAGTTGTGCTTGAAGCTATTGTACTATAAGGCGCCTATCACACAAACTTGTCTTCTGATTGGGTTGTGACTTTGGGTCTGCCAGATCTCTTCCTATCAGAGTTTCTTCAGATTCCAATTATATAGGATACCATAGTCACTGACTTTTTTTTTTTGTCTAAATAAAAGGCCTATACTAATTTAATGTGTTAATTGCCATTTTCTTGACATTATCAGTGGAATGTACAACTTTCTACAGTGTAATATTGTCCAAGTAGCACTTCAGAGAGTATAGTAACACACTCGTATTCCAACTCTGCTTTAAAACAGACAGGTTTTTAAGTAATCAACAGAAGTTGGAACACCTGTGCAAATTGTTTGCTTCAACTTGCAAGGCTTTATTTACTTTAATTGTTGCTGAACATCTGTAGGTTGCAACCTATTAGGTGTTCACTAAAGAAGGCCCATTTGTAATATTCTATTTTTTTTTTTTTTCCAGCTTGTGCTAACTCTAACCTCTAAATTTAAACCTCTGACCGTTTACTGCTCATGTTTTCACCATTTTAGGTCATTCGTTGCATTTCAACTGATTACGTTTTTTTTTTAAAAAGGGGAAAAACTAAGGTGTTCTTAAACATTTGATCTGGAGTGTAATTTTTGTTTTTAATTTTGAAAATGAAATTCAAGCATCTCAATTGTGTCCATAGTAAGATTGAAAATAATAAATAAAACATACATCCTTATGCAGTTTAACATTAGATTTTAGAGATGCCTTATGAAGCGAGTCCTTATGTATCTTGTATTGCAGGAGCACTTCATTTTCACATGGTATTGCTTATAGATTGTATGCATATGAAGTTCTTTCTTCCCTTTTACATTGTGAAAAACAAATTGCTAACATAAGCAGTGGCCATTACTCCCTGTAAACCAAAAAAAGAAAAAAATTTTCACAGATTACTATTGTTTTCACAAGAGAAATGAAAGGATTGGGTGTACAATATCATGGTCTTTAGAAGTTATGCATCCTGTTATGCAACTGTTAAAAAAGATGAAAAAATATTTATAGCCTTAACATGCAAATAAACTAGTTATTTTATGGATGAAAACAATCCAGGGCAAAATGTTGTAATGCTATACATTAATTTAAATTTTTTTTTTTACTTCCTCTTCTACATATAAGCACATGTATCTAATATTTTTAAAATTTTCTGTTGTAGACCCAATGTACTGTAAACCTATTTATAATGTGTTTTTATGAGGATATGCTTCATTCTGAAGCTTTCCTTTATTAATTAAAAATATTAAAATTGTTGAGTGTATATGACACTCGCTAAGATTTTTGATTTATGTGAGAAACTTTTGTAAGATGGTGTGAGATTTTTAAGTTTACATTTAAGCCACTTGACTTACTATAAATCACAGATTACATAAGTAAAATCAAACTTTTGTAAGTCAGTAGTAAAAAATCAATTGAATCTATAAAAAGTAAACAGTTTTTTTAATTTGGCTTGAGAGAGAATTTCATTGAGTTGTAGAGTATATGAAGTCCTATCTATTTAACACTGCTGAAATTCAAAAAATGCATGAAGTATAAACTTGTGGTTCACAATATACTGATGAGCAAAGCTGCTATGGACTTCAAGAGCAATTTTTAAATTACAATAGAACCTCTATTATCCACCCATGATGATTTGCCGACATTCCTTATAATCTAAGATAAACCTGTAAGTGTAATACACTACTTTTCCTATTCACAAAAGATTTGCCATGAATACTGTACTAAGTGTATAGATATTCTACTTTTAACCTCAGCTGTACCGAGCAAGCAGTTGAGGAAGTGATAACTGTTGGAATGTAGGCATGACTGATTCACTCAGTGTGTTGACTGTGTACACGTGCTTTACTGTTCAATTAGGAATTTTGTGTTTATACATTTTAACATGATGTGGTAAACTGCAGGTGTAAACTGGGAACCCATGTTCGCTGGCTCATAGGTGAGGGCCTTGCAGCCTGAGTTATAGAGAAATGACTGTCTCTGACCACTGTGAATGATGTGCTTCCATGGTAATGTCAGCTGATCTCTGTCTCTCTCATCCCCCAACTTCTCTGTGCTGTGTCACCACTACAGTCCACCTGCCCACAGTGCAAATTCTGTCCTTCTCACCAATTGAATTGCTGTGGACTCGCACCACTGAGCATCTCAGTTCAAAAGTTTGCACTGTGGTAGCTGTGATCCAGCATTCTGTGGCACAGAGGCAAGCCACTCGTGGCATGAGCAAAATGGCTATGTAAGCTTCACTGGCTATGTCAGCTGGTCTTGCTCTTTGTCTCTCACTCTTAATCCCCACCTTCTCTCTGCAATGTTGCCGTTGCAGTAGCCATCCATTTCATCTGAGTTTTTAACTGTCCCGAGGTATTATCAATCCACATTACCTCAGATAATCTACATTATACTGTATTCAGGTACTTTTTAGGGAGTAGTATGATTTTAGAATTTATACTGATGCATCATTAGTTTCAAAATGTTTCATAACAGATTAGTGTTGATAAGCGAATTTCATCAAAGCGTTATTTGCAGTGAATTTACAACATTCGTCCTTGTTCGTCGAATTATTTAGTTTAGAAGAACTTTATTTTCAGCATCCCATAGTGCTTTGTGAGGTCAGCGCCACATCACCCGGAGCCGTAACAGCCAGCATTAGATGGGACCGTCCCCAGGTATACAATGCTGATCATCTGCTTTACAGACTGGTTATGAAGGATGTACATCTTTCACTACATTCTTTGTTCTTTGATCTCACGGAGGCACGGTCGTGCAGTGATTGGCACTATGAAGAACACACAATCACGCTCAGAGTTAATATCGCTAGTCTGCTGGCTGTCACACTACAGATTTGAATATTGGAAAAAACACGAGGTTTGCAGAAAAAACTCAAGCAGATATAAACAGAGCATGCAGACTTTGTTGAAACCAAAGGTGCTAAGGCAGCTAATGAACTTCTATAGCACCAGTATTCATACCAGTTTTTTTTGCATTTTCCATAAAAACAAATGCTTTAAAATGTAAAGCCATAAAGGCACATTAATACTGTGTATAGTAGGTGAACTCAATTTAAGGAGCCTAATGGAGAAGTAAATAATCCAGGCTCTCAAATGTTATTTTTATGAAACATATACAGCATAAGTAACAAGTTATCTCTGCTTGTCGCCAAATGTGCAGGTTGATCTTTGAATTCCACTTCAATATAAGAGAAGGGGGTTATCGGCGTGCCCTATGTATGTGTAATTAGCCACGCAGAGAATGAAAACAAACCTTGAAAGCCTGACGCCCAACCCAAAACACAGGAAACTCTTTGAAATAATAATAATAACGAAAGATTCATTACTATTTATGAGACTTTATCTTTTTGATGGAAGAAAAAGTGCAAAGAATCAGCACAGACAGTTTGGAGAGCCTTCAATGTGACTTCAAAAAATGTGGCTTCAATCGTGGCACTTATGTGTATTTTCTGCCTTTAACTCTTATAGGGCTGATTTTTTTCCCCCCAAGGGGCTGAATATATTTCCAAAAAACTCTGTTTTCTGAAAAGCACACAAAGCATTAGTTTCTCACATAAATCAACATAAAACAACTTACATATTTTTTCTGTTTACTACAATTTCAGCATTTCCGGTTTTCTTCTTTGATTTCACGAAAGTATGGTGGTGCAGTAGTTGGCACTGCTGCCGCACAGCTCAGGTCGCCTTTTTGGCCACAATAATCAGTCCAGTATAGTTGGCAGACATTTCCTAAGCCTTTAGGGACACTTTAGAGTTGATTGCACCATTTCAATCCAGTCAAATCTAGTTCATTTTGTCCGTCCCCATTGAGTTCAATGCATTTTGCTGAGTTCAGCAATATTCGCAAACTCGAGACGAAGAGAACACTGCTGAGATCACTCATCACTGTTAAAGATATACTATTTTAAAGATGTGATAAACATGATTGACTCATCTTATAAGAGTCTGATTTTAAAGTTGTGGCTAAGGGTCAATTTTTCATAAAAGCAGAGTCAAAGGCAATTGAATGCAAATTAAAGGTTATTTCAATACACAAAATTAACAAAGATCAGTAACAGAATGTAGTCAAGTCTACTGACAAAAGTATATATAATATACCCAGTTGAGGGTTTTGCATTTTTAGAAAAGTAAAGCATTTTTCCAAAGACCATTTGACTTGTCCCATTGAAATACAATTAAAAATAAAGTATATTCAAATGTTTTGAGTAGTTATATTGTGAATAGCTTAAGCAGACAATATCATGAGGTAATTGTAACTTGAAACTTAAAAAGCTTCAACTTAAAATATCAAATTCAAAAAGAAATACATGTACCTAATGAGAAAAACTGTTTTTTTTTAGAGGAGGAAATTATTCTTACACGTTCAGCTCTTCGACCTTCTGTAAGTATGTTTCTTCTTATTCTTTGAGTGCTCTGTATTTTTAATAGGCTTTTGTAAACAAAAGCAATAAAAATAGTTTTGTTAAATAACTGATAATGGCAAGTGTTCATTTTAAGTTCATAGTTGTGCTTTTTCTAATTTTTTTTTTTCTTTTTTTAGCCTAAAAGTGAATCGTATACTGACTGGTAAGTGTTAATTTATTCACGCCTTATCGCCGAAACAATTTTTTTTTTAGTTAACGCATTAGTATTTTCATTGTAGTGTGGTATGATTACTGATGTATTGAAACTGAATCCTATTCAGTTCCCAACCTCTTCATTTCACCACTGAGCCCTTAACCCAGACTTTTCCCTAACACAAGCCACAGCATTGTCTCTGGCATAAAGTAGCTTTACAATTCCACCTGGAATTATGTATTTTAAATTGGACATTGATATTTTTGTACATTCTAAATGTAAACCGTGACAAAGCATATAATTTTATACACAACAAGGAAACAAAAAACAACTGGATATTCAACAGAGACACTGATAACTACTAAAATAAACTTGTGTCAAAGACGCTTAGCTTCCCTGTTAGGTTTTCTGCTTGCTTTATGCATATTTTGGCAAAAAAGTGAAATTTTAATTAAGTCGTGCATTTTCCATACACATCTACAAATTGTCCAGGTGACAGTGGCAAAAACATTTTACTGACATTTTTTTTTCTGATCATTCACAGGAATTCCCTGCTTAGATGTATGAAAGTTAACTTTGGCAGATTTGCTGTTCTGTACATATTAATATCACTGTTGATTTCACTCTTTCTTACTAAATTTCCATACAGGACACATTTTCAATGATTTTGTCTTTCTAATAATATGCATAATATATATGTATTTCTTGTTCTCATTTTTTATTTTACACAATAAAGATATTTTGAATATACGGTTTGCCCTCCATGGCCATGGAAGATTGGTTCCAGGACCTGATGTGGATATCAAAATCTATGGATGTTTCAGTCCCTTATATAAAATGGCACAGTATTTGCATATTATCTAAATGCATCCACCTTTAAATCATCTCTAGATTACATATGATACCTATTACAATGTAAATGCTATGTAAATAGTTGTTATACTGTATCGTTTAGGAAATAATGATCTTGGCAAGCAATATGCCACTTTTCAAAAGGTCTACAGTTTTTATTTTCTAATCATGAGATAGCACCTAACACTCCTTCTTAACCTTTTAGAGATTGCTTTTTACCACTTAATAGCTTTTGAGGAGCCAAACAGTGCACAAATGTGATGCCTATGCCCTCACAGTGCCTTATAGTTGGGATTGCTGGCTGAATTGCTTTTGTGTAAAGAAACATGGGGCAGCACAAATATATCCCTGTCAGTAATAATGGTTTTCCCAGTTGAAACTTTAGTATTTAATTTACGGTGTACTGATTACCTACAGGCAGTCTGTAAAGGTAACCTTACCTTAGTTTAATTAAAGCTGGTGCTCTGGCCAGGTGTCTGCAGGCTGATAAATTGACTCACTTAGATTATCTTGTGGGGGAGCAAGGGTTTAAAGTCCATTTTCAGATAAACATTTTGGTTAGTGATTGTTTAGTCATTGTAGCCACAGGATGGTAAGGTGAGTTCAAGCACGGGTAAAACACGTGCCATAAGAAATCTCTCAGTCCAAAAGTTTGTTTTAAAATATTTAGTGAAAATTCAAAGCAAACAATCCACACAAGAATAAAGAAAAAAGTTGTTGCACAAGTAGAATAAAAGGCAAAAAACTGATTTTCTTTACTCTTAGCTTTTCTTGTAAAACTTTAGTTGTATCTATATCTAAAGATTCTTTACTTCTTCTTCTATACGCTTTAAACGTACGGTGCAGCACATACAATTAAGTGCTTTGTCTTTCATGTTACTTGGTACACAAAACATGCATGCAAGGCACAGATTAAAACCATGTGCCCTCTACATCTTACACATGATAAGGCTGATCACTAACTGAGAATAATGTTTAGTCAGAGAGGCTAGAAATAAACTGCTCAAAAAAATTAAAGGAACACTTTGAAAACACATCAGATCTCAATGGGAAAAAGAAATCCTCCTGGATATCTATACTGATATAGACTGGGTAATGTGTTAGGAACGAAAGGATGCCACATCGTTTGATGGAAATGAAAATGATCAACCTACAGAGCCCTGATTTCAAAGACGCCCCAAAAATCGGAGTGAAAAAAATATGTGGCAGGCTAGTCCATTTTGCCAAAATTTAATTGCAGCAACTCAAAATTGTGCGCAGCACTTTGTATGGCCCCTGTGTTCTTGTATACATGCCTGACAACATCGGCGCATGCTTCTAATGAAATGACAGATGGTGTTGTGGGGGATCTCCTCCCAGATCTGGACCAGGGCATCACTGAGCTCCTGGACAGTCTGAGGTGCAACCTGGTGGCATTGCATGGACCAAAACATAATGTCCCAGAGGTGTTCTATTGGATTTAGGTCAGGAAAGTGTGGTGGCCAGTCAATGGTATCAATTCCTTCATCCTCCAGGAACTGCCTGCATACTCTCACCACATGAGGCCAGGAATTGTCGTGCACCAGGAGCCACTGTACCAGCATAGGGTCTGACAATGGGTCCAAGGATTTCATCCTGATACCTAATGGCAGCCAAGGTGCCTTTGTCAAGCCTGTAGCGGTCTGTGTGACCCTCCATGGATATGCCTCCCCAGACAATCATTAACCCACCACCAAACTGCTCATGCTGAATGATGTTACAGGCAGCATAATGTTCTCCATGGCTTCTCCAGACCCTTTCACTTCTGTCACGTGCTCAGGGGGAACCTGCTCTCATCTGTAAAAAGCACAGGGCACCAGTGGTGCATCTGCCAATTCTGGTATTCTATGGCGAATGCCAATCGAGCTGCATGCTGCTGGGCAGTGAGCTCAGGGCCCATTAGAGGACATGGGGCCCTTGGGTCACCCTCATGAAGTCTTTCTGGTTGTTTGGTCAGAGACATTCACACCAGTGGCTTGCTGGAGGTCATTTTGTAGGGCTCTGGCAGTGCTCATCCTGTTCCTCCTTGCCCAAAGGAGCAGATACTGGTCCTGCTGATGGGTTATGGACCTTCTATGGCCCTCTCCAGCTCTCCTAGAGTAACTGCTTGTCTCCTAGAATCTCCTCCATGCCCTTGAGACTGTGCAGGGAGACACAGCAAACCTTCTGGCAATGACACGTATTGATGTGCCATCCTGGAGAAGTTGGACTACCTGTGCAACCTCTGTAGGGTCCAGGTATCGCCTCATGCCACCAGTAGTGACACTGACTGTAGCCAAATGCAAAACTAGTGAAGAAACAGTCAGAAAAGATGAGGAGGGAAAATGTCAGTGGCCTCCACCTGTTAAACCTTTCCTGTTTTGGGGGTCATCTCATTGTTGCCCCTCTAGTGCATCTGTTGTTAATTTCATTAACACCACAGCAGCTGAAACTGATTAACAACCCCCTCTGCTACTTAACTGACCAGATTAATATCCCATAAGTTTCATTGACTTTATGCTATACTCTGATTAAAAAGTGTTCCTTTAATTCTTTTGAGCAGTATAGTTAGAATATACCAATTCAATTCAACTTATGGGTGTTATGGGAACCTCCCATAGATCATGCACTAATGTTTAGTAAAAGATTTATATAACTTAAATAACTAGCAAATGGCTCTTGCAGCCATCTTTGTTTGAGTGTTTTTATTTTACAAAATATATGTGTGTCTTTTCAGAATTAGAATCCCCTTTTTGCTAACATAGAAAAATACCAGAATTGAGTTTGGTTAAATGCAAAACATGAGATATAAGACATTATCAACGCAAGACAACACAATTTCAAACCTCCATTTACCTAACACTGTGCAAAACACTATACAAATACAACAATATCTTGAACAAAATAACTACAAACTTCAATAGTTAACTCAAATAAATAGAAAAACTATACAAAATAATATAGATATCAAATATTACAAGTTAAACACTTATGAAGTATTTACAAATAGATAGACAGCACAGTTACCAGTTGTATGTTGTAAAAACATTTAGGAGTAACCCCTATGTAGTTTATTTAGGATCTGAATAATTTGAAGAAAGAAGCAGCGGAGCTGGTTTGTAGTTTGGGTCGCAACAGATGTATACTTCCCTTGTGATGGCAATTTAATTAACCAATGGATGCTGGAGTGGGTGGAGTCAGCTGCAATCTTTCCTACACTCTTTTTGACTCTGCCGATGACAGGTCTTTTAATGTAGGGAGACAACGGCCAATTATTTTCTTAGCTGAACAAATCACCTGCTGCAATCGAGTCTTGGAAAAAGAGGAGGCAGTAAGAAACCAAACTGTGATGGTCGAAGATCACAATACTCTCAATGATGGCAGAGTAAAAATTTAACTATACAGTTGTACTTGAAAGTTTGTGAACCCTTTAGAATTTTCTATATTTCTGCATAAATATCACCTAAAGCATCATCAGATTTTCACTCAAGTCCTAAAAGTAGATAAAGAGAAACCAGTTAAACAACTCAGACAAAAATATTATACTTGGTCATTTATTTATTGAGGAAAATGATCGAATATTATATATTTGTGAGTGGCAGAAGTATGTGAACCTCTAGGATTAGCAGTTAGTTTGAAGGTGAAATTAGAGTTTGGTGTTTTCAATCAATGGGATGATAATCAAGTGTGAGTGGGCACCCTGTGTTATTTAAAGAACAGGGATCTATCAGGGTCTGCTCTTCACAACACGTTTGTGGAATTGTATCATGGCACGAACAAAGGAGATTTCTGAGGACCTCAGAAAAAGAGTTGTTGATGCTCGTCAGACTGGAAAAGGTTACAAAAGCATCTCTAAAGAGTTTGGACTCCACCAATCCACAGTCAGACAGATTGTGTACAAATGGAAGAAATTCAAGACCATTGTTACCCTCCCCAGGAGTGGTCGACCAACAAAGATCACTCCAAGAATAAGGCTTGTAATAGTCGGCGAGGTCACAAAGGACTCCAGGGTAACTTCTAAGCAACTGAAGGCCTCTCTCACATTGGCTAATGTTCATGTTCATGAGTCCACCATCAGGAGAACACTGAATAACAATGGTGTGCATGGCAGGGTTGCAAAGAGAAAGCCACTGCTCTCCAAACAAAACACTGCTACTCGTCTGCAGTTTGCTAAAGATCACATGGACAAACCAGAAGATTATTGGAGGAATGTTTTGTGGACGGATGAGACCAAAATAAAATTTTTTAGTTTAAATGAAAAGCGTTCTGTTTGGAGAAAGGGTAACGCTGCATTCCAGCATAAGAACCTTAACCCATCTATGAAACATGGTGGTGGTAGTATCATGGTTTGGGCCTGTTTTGCTGCATCTGGGCCAGGATGGCTTGCCTTCATTGATGGAACAATGAATTCTGAATTATATCAGAGAATTCTAAAGGAAAATGTTAGGACATCTGTCTATGAACTGAATCTCAAGAGAAGGTGGGTCAAGACAACGACCGTAAGCACGCAAGTCGTTCTACCAAAGAATGGTTAAAGAAGAATAAAGTTAATGTTTTGGAATGGCCAAGTCAAAGTCCTGACCTTAATCCAATCTCAATGTTGTGGAAGGACCTGAAGCGAGCAGTTAATGTGAGGAAATCCACCAACATCCCAGAGTTGAACCTGTTCTGTATGGAGGAATGGGCTAAAATTCCTCCAAGCCGGTGTGCAGGAATGATCAAAAGTTACGGAAATGTTTAGTTGCAGTTATTGCTGCAAAGGAGGGTCACACCAGATACTGAAAGCAAAGGTTCACATACTTTCGCCACTCACAAACATGTAATATTCAATCATTTAC
This sequence comes from Polypterus senegalus, assembly GCF_016835505.1. NCBI lineage: Eukaryota > Metazoa > Chordata > Cladistia > Polypteriformes > Polypteridae > Polypterus > Polypterus senegalus. The sequence continues at coordinate 68,035,846 of NC_053166.1, forward strand.
CTTAATAAATAAATGACCAAGTATAATATTTTTGTCTCATTTGTTTAACTGGTTTTTCTTTATCTACATTTGGGACTTGAGTGAAAATCTGATGATGTTTTAGGTCATATTTATGCAGAAATATAGAAAATTCTAAAGGGTTCACAAACTTTCAAGCACAACTGTACACCTTCATATGCCAAGGGAAGATCAATCTCTGCCTGGCTTTCTTGATATTGGAAGTGATTTGCTAGTCCCATTTAAATGTATTGGTAAAAATAGGAATTTAACCGACTAAACCACAAGCACAATCTGGCCATTAATTCACGAAAGGTGAACAGTTAGTGACATGTCTGTAGAAATCAATCCTCATTTCCATTGTCTTAATAGCATTGAGCTCCAAGTTGTTACAAGAATACCGTTGTACAAGACAGCCCACCTCTCTTTTGTAGGAAAGCTCGTCATTATTGGAATTGAGACCCGCTACCTTTGTGTCATCTGCAGACTTGAGGATTTTTACAGATTTTCCTAAGGATCTACAGTTATTTAAATAAAGTAAAAATGGGAGGGGTGAAGGGGCAAACCCTGGGGGGCGGGAGGCAACATATAAGGGCCCAGTCTCATATACTGCTTCATACCTGTCAAGAAACTCATAATCAACTGGCAGACACCATGGGGTACACCCAACTGGATTCGTTTAAAGGTAAAATTCCATTACAAGGAACTCCCAGGACCTAAAAAATATTTTGTTGTAATGAGATTCTGTATTTGTTATTATAGTGCTTTCTTTAACTTGTGCCCAGGCGTTTGCAATCATTTCAATAGCTTCTTTCACATTAATTTTAATTTCCTCCTGCCTACAAGTTACGCTGACTAGAATTTTTTTCAGCATTTCCTTGCGATAATACACTTTCAAGGTGCGAATGATGCCCAAATCCAATGGCTGAAGCACTGCTGTGCAATTCGGTGGGAGAAATTCAACGCGAACATTATCTAAATGTGGAAGCATGTTGTGAGCAGCACAGTTATCAATCAGGAGCCGAATCATCCTTCATATTGTGAGGTTTCTGAACTCTTTTGAGACCCCCACCCAACGGGAACAACACACTGAAGTGCGTCCCGAAGCACAACTTCAGCGTTTGTGGAAGATTGTTTGTCCGTTGCCGGGACAGGTCAACAACAGGCTCATAGCGCTGCAGTGAAACAACACAGAAGCAAATCATAAAAGATCAGGGTCGCACTATAAGTTCCTGTCTTGCAACCCAAAACACGAGGCTTAGTCTCCGTACCTTAGCAAAACCAGCTTTATTCAGCTTGAAACAGGAACGGCACACTTATTTATTGTAGCATGATCTGACACTCTGCTATACACAGATACAACAGTCAGGCAGGGTCGTTGCCAGATCAGTGATCAAGTAATCCTGTTACCTGTATTTACAATGTTCCTTGCATCACCAATTGATATCTTTACTGTCTGCTTTGGCGTAGAGATGCAGCATAGCTTTGAGCCTGCTGTTGCCCCGGCAACAGATAAATAGTCTTCTATAGATGCAGAGATCGGACTTCGGGACGCTCTTCGGAGTGCTGTCTAGTTGGGGGAGGTCCCAAGAGAGTTTACAAACCTCACATTTTCTTGAATGAGTGCCACATTAATAGGAATGTTTCTTGAACGAGCATCACTGAGCCACATAAAAACTGCTTTTTCGACATCTTCAAATGCAGCAGTTTACATACATTTGCAACCTAAGATTTTTCTTCATTATTTGCTCGGTCTTTCAAGAAAGTTGACAGCGTTGATGGCAAGATTCCAAATTCACTGGCAACGTCTTTTTTCTTTTTGCAGCAATCGAGAACTGCAAAATTGTAAAAGTTTTTTTTTTTCTCTAATATAAACTGTTATCGTTTTTTCGTGTTTGCTGTTTCTATAGGAGCGTGACAATGATGTTTAAATTGTAACGCGTAAGGTGTGACTGAAGCTGACTGGCGACTACTTTCTCTAGTATTTTAGAGAGAAATGGTAAATTTGAAATAGGCCTATAGTTATTTAGTATGTGTGGGTCTAGGTCTGACTTTTTAAGTAAAGGTTTAATAACTGACACTTTTAGTGCATCAGGTACGGTGCCATGCAGTAATGAACTATTGATAACGGTTAGAATAGGCGCTGCAAGAACATCCATTGCACTTTTTACTAGTTTTGTTGGCACTGGATCTAGGGAACAAGTAGTGGGCTTCATTTTAGTAATTAAAGTTAAGACTTCCTGGTGAGTTACAGGATTAAAATTACTAAAGTGCTGAATGCAATGTGCGACAGGGTCTGTTAAGCTAGTATTTGGTTTGTACTGTGATGCTGAGATCTGGGATCTTATATTTTTAATTTTCTCATTGAAGAAGTTCATAAAGACTGTACTGCTAATATCTGATGGTATTTTGCACTGTTGATCTGAATTGCCATTTGTTAATTTAGCCACTGCTCTAAAAAGTACCCTAGGATTTTTATTATTGCTATCTATTAATGTAGAATAGTATTCTGAGCGAGCTTTAAAGAGGGCTTTTTTATATTTATTTACACTCTCTGTCCATGCAATTTGAAAGACATGTAGCTTTGTTGTTCTCCATCTGCACTCCAGTTTTCGACACTCTAATTTAAGAGCTTGAGTATTTTCATTAAACCAGGGAGAGTTTCTATGTGCTTTGATGACTTTTGTTTTTAGGGGAGCCACTGTGTCCAGAGCATCTCTCAAGGTCACATTATAATGTGATATTAGCTGATCTAAATTGTTTTCCACGTTTACATTTGATGTTAATTGATCTAAATGGTTTTCCACAATTACACTCGACTTACTCAAGGTATCTATAAATTTTGAAGCAGAATTACAATCTAGATGTCGCACTGTCTTTGTTTTAATCTGAAAGCGCTTGGCATGGGCAGAACTAAATCAAATGTAATTAAGAAGTGATCGGAAATAACTACATTTAATGGAGTAATATTTAAATTTTGAATTTCAACTTTGTAAGTTATAATTAAATCTAATGTATGGTTATGATTATGAGTTGGACCTTTGACAATCTGACAAAATCCTACTGAATTTAACAAATAAGTAAAACATTTGCTAAAAGTGTCAGTTTCCACATCAATGTGTACATTAAAATCCCCCATCAGAACTACGTGATCATAATTTATAGCCAAATCAGACAGAAGGTTGCTAAATTCAAAAATGACATAGTATTTGCATACTAGCTACGCATATCCTCCAATATGCTTTAAATCCTCTCTAGATCACTTATAATATCTAATAAAAATTAAATGCTACGCAAATAGTTAAGTGAATAATGAAAAGAAATTTTAAAAAGTCAGTACGTGTTCAGTACAGACGGAGACAATTTTTCCTATTCTACGGGCAGTACTTCCACGAATTTCTTCCTCTTTATGCTTTATTGGGTGAATGCTTAACTCATTCTTACCAGCCTTATGTTCCCCTCAGCAAGAAATATACTACTTTTCAAAACATCAATCTCTCGACAAAAAAAAAATCTTAGAACTTTATGCTCCTTTTTATTCACTGAGGAATTGCTTTGTCAACCTAATTTGAATTTTTGGGGACTTTTTTTATAGAAACAAAGGGTGCACACAACACAAGTAGCAAACGAGATGTGAGGCGATCAATGCTTAAACAGTGAGTGCTGGAGAGAGACTGAGGATTTGTGAAATGGCGGGAGGCTACACATCACTTTATTTGCACGGATTAAGCATAATGCTTGGCACATAGCAAAGTCAAGTTTTGCTGTTTGAAACTTTATGGTGTTTTTTGCTTTGCGCCCTTCCCCACCATAACCTATTGTCTTAAGGGGGAGGAGTAGAAGCTTTAGATTCATCAAAAATTTCGATCTCCAGTTTTTGACAGATCTTGATACTGATGCTGGTCCACTGATACTGAAAACATCAGTATCTCAATGATGGGTGTGTGTGTGTGTGTGTGTGTGTGTGAATCTGTGTGTCACAGATTCTTGAGGACGGTCTAGAGCTAAAATGACTGGATGGAGAAATATGAAACTCCAAACTTGAGCATGTTATGAAATGATAATGTTCTGATTAGTTTTTGAGCCAAATCGTACAAGAGAAAGTGGCACTCTAAAGGAACCCTCAAATACTGTAATTGTTCAGTTAATTATGAATTCATCTCATCAGTTGCTATCATAATTACCTATTATATGATCAGAAAGATCAGTATCAGAGTGGTATATAAATACAGAAAAGTTATTGACTAGTTCAGGTAACTTGGTTCCCAGGGCTCAAGGCCTACTGACCCTTGCGTGCAAATTTTTTTTTTCTTTGATCCTGTGGAGTGGGCCAACTGTATATGATACATTGGATCTGATATTTTTTTAAGCCTACCTTACTTTATAATTTGTGAGGATTATTAAGTTTTTTTTTCTTGTGTATAATATTACACAAATATGCAAATACTAGTATAAAGACTGTTATTTCATTTGTACATTCAGTCTACAAAAGGCCAAGAAAGCTCTGATTGGAGAGTTAATTATTTTGTCAGGTAAGACTCCCTGTAATACTGGTCTGAAAATAGAGGAAAAAAAATATACACCACAATTGAAAAGGATGTTAAAAAGAGGTCACGAGTCTGTATAGATTTTGGTAAAATCAGATGAAGTTTTCTGTTACTGTGCTGGCAACATATTCAATTTCCTTCCTTGTGTACTTTAGCTTCAAAGCTTCATGGCATTTTATTGCAGCTTTAAGATTTATATACAGTGCATCCGGAAAGTATTCCCAGCGCATCACTTTTTCCACATTTTTTTTTATGTTACAGCCTTATTCCAAAATCGATTAAATTAATTTTTCCCTCAGAATTCTACACACAACACCCCATAATGACAATGTGAAAAACGTTTACTTGAGGTTTTTGCATATTTATTAAAAATAAAAGTATTGAGAAAGCACATGTACATAAGTATTCACAGCCTTTGCCATGAAGCTCCAAATTGAGCTCAGGTGCATCCTGTTTCCCCTGATCATCCTTGAGATGTTTCTGCAGCTTAATTGGAGTCCACCTGTGGTAAATTCAGTTGATTGGACATGAGTTGGAAAGGCACACACCAGTCTATATAAGGTCCCACAATTGACAGTTCATGTCAGAGCACAAACCAAGCATGAAGTCAAAGGAATTGTCTGTAGACCTCCGAGACAGGATTGTCTCGAGGCACAAATCTGGGGAAGGTTACAGAAAAATTTCTGCTGCTTTGAAGGTCCCTATGAGCACAGTGGCCTCCATCATCCGTAAGTGGAAGAAGTTCGAAACCACCAGGACTCTTCCTAGAGCTGGCCAGCCATCTAAACTGAGTGATCGGGGGAGAAGGGCCTTAGTCAGGGAGGTGACCAAGAACCCAATGGTCACTCTGTCAGAGCTCCAGAGGTCCTCTGTGGAGAGAGGAGAACCTTCCAGATGGACAACCATCTCTGCAGCAATCCACCAGTCAGGCCTGTATAGTAGAGTGGCCAGATGGAAGCCACTCCTTAGTAAAAGGCACATGACAGCCCTCCTGGTTTTTGCCAAAAGGCACCTGAAGGACTCTCAGACCATGAGAAACAAAATTCTCTGGTCTGATGAGACAAAGATTGAACTCTTTGGTGTGAATGCCAAGCGTCACGTTTGGAGGAAACTAGGCACCGCTCATCACCAGGCCAATACTATCCCTACAGTGAAGCATGGTGGTGGCAGCATCATGCTGTGGGGATGTTTTTCAGCGGCAGGAACTGGGAGACTAGTCAGGATAAAGGGAACGATGTCTGCAGCAATGTACAGAGACATCCTGGATGAAAACCTGCTCCAGAGCGCTCTTGACCTCAGACTGGGGCAATGGTTCATCTTTCAGCAGGACAATGACCCTAAGCACACAGCCAAGATCTCAAAGGAGAAAGGAGTAGCTTCAGGACAACTCTGTGAATGTCCTTGAGTGGCCCAGCCAGAGCCCAGACTTAAATCCGATTGAACATCTCTGGAGAGATCTTAAAATGTCTGTGCACTGACGCTTCACATCCAACCTGATGGAGCTTGAGAGGTGCTGCAAAGAGAAATGGGTGAAACTGGCGAAAGATAGGTGTGCCAAGCTTGTGGTATCATATTCAAAAAGACTTGAGGCTATAATTGCTGCCAAAGGTGCATCGACAAAGTATTAAGCAAAGGCTGTGAATACTTATGTACATATGATTTGTCAGTTTTTTATTTTTAATAAATTTGCAAAAACCTCAAGTAAAAGTTTTTTTCACATTGTCATTATGGAGTGTTGGGTGTAGAATTCTGAGGAAAACAATGAATTTAATCCATTTTGGAATAAGGCTGTAACATAAAATGTGGAAAAAGTGATGCGCTGTGAATACTTTACGGATGCACTGTATATATAAAAAAGAAAGTCTTCCAATTTATTAAGAATTTGTTTCCAGTGTTGGCTAAATATTACCAACATTACAAGAGTTGTCAGACTTCAATAAATGTTATTCAAAAAAATAAACATTTATTCTTCAAAAACTATGTTTTTTTCACAGTGGCTTATTAGAAAATGTGTGGGTTATTTTTAAATTTGTTGCTCAAAATGTAGCATCTTACTTGTAATTCAAATAAAAGTTCTATAACTGTACTCAACATTTGCCCAGAGGTTTGTGAAGTACATAATATTGGCTATCAAGGAATGGTACAAGTCAAAACTCCACATTCCCCTTATGTCAATAATGTTACTCATTGATTGTATTCAAGCTACCTTTTCTTATCCAGTGCCTCTGTCACTCTTTGTAAAGTGGTTTATTTTGCTTCGGCACTGTTTGTTATGACTTCATATTCGTTATTTTGTTTAATGAAATGTTTAGAAATGGTTGCATTTTTACAGTAAGGTCAAACTAAAACCAACTTTGATCATACTGGTCACATGTATTCCAAAATATTGTTGGAGACTTCTTACTAATCCTATCTGAGTTAGGGTTTCTACCTATGGGATTGGGAAGCTTTTTAAATTTGTTTTAAAACCACGCTTGCATGGTATGTCATTTTATTTTCAGAGCGAATTGTGTTTATACTGATTCTGATTTTAAAAATATCCTAGTTTTAAATACTTCATGACTCATGCTTTATTAAAAGTATGAATATTTCTGTGGGCTTCTGTTATTTAAAATACTCAGTTTATCTTTTTTTTTTTTTTTATTTATTTTATTTTTGTTTGTTTTGCTAGGGAGGCTCGCACTACGGAAATGGACCATCATAGTGCATACAACAGAAAGCAGTACTCTACAGAGCCTACAGGACATTCCTTTAAATATCAAGAGGTTCTGCGTGATTATAAAGATGAGTATGTGTGAAGAGTTTTTATTTTTTTTTTGCAGTCCCCAAATTTGTTTGTTTTTAAATGTTGTAACTATTACATCAGTGCATCTATAAAATATTTTAAACCTTGATACATTGGTTAGTACTCCTACCTCACAGATTCAGCATTATTGGTTAGGCTCTTTCATCAAGTTATTGCCTGCATGTCCTTCCTGGATCTATATCTGTGTTTTTCTCTGGGCATTCTGATTTTTTTTTTTTTCCCCCCTTTGACATAGACATCTTCAAAGACATGCAGGAAAAGTTAACTGTCAGCTCTAAATTGGCCCAGTATGAATATGTGGGAGTGTGCAAGTAAAACTATAAACTTCACTAACACCCAGCTCAGGGCTGGCTTGTTTTCTCTTTACAGCCTTTGTTGCCCCCACAGCCCTGAACTGAACTATGTAGATCAGAGAATGTTATATTTTGTAATTTTAAAAGGTTTTGTATAAAGCTAAATTAAAAGATTCATCTAATATGTTTGCAACAGTATAGTTGTATACAATGAATACAGGCTTTTATTTTAACTAAAACTGTAATTGCAGGAAGATTTTTTTTAAACTGTAGATTTTATTCAAATCATTTCAGTTTGGATATACTGTATATGGAACACCTCCATGTACAAGCAAAAACAAAATTCTAGTCCGCATATGCTTCAGGTGTTGCTGAACCATCTTGTCATCATACAGCTCCAATAGCACTTCCTGGCATAAGGAAACACAAGTGATTCTCACCAGTTGCAATAAAGTGTGTATATGTGGTCTATCTTATTGATTCCTAATACCAATTTGTCTGCTACAAAAAAAATAAAACATTCATGAAAATGTCATTAATGTCAAGTATAATGATAAGATACCAAGAAGAGAAAGAAAATGGAAAAGACTCCATGTCAGATGATAAGAATCACATGATTTGTTAAGATTTGGCTTAGTTTTCAAGATTTTGTTTATGCTTTTTTAATTGGTAAATCTCTCATATCCAGCAGAACTTTTACTTAGAGTTTTTTGTCTATAGGAGTGGGTGTACTTGTATGCAATGTCACCCAAAACACTGTAGTAGTTCGGGTGCTGAAGCCAACAACTAAATGTTTAATATAGGGAGCTTTTGGTAACAAACATTTTGTTTTCTTGTTAAATTTGGATTAAGGAAATTTTTAAGTTAAGGTTACAACTTTCAGCTTAAGTGACATCAATAACTAGAAACACGTATGGTGCTGCGTTTGTTGGCTTTTACCCTAACTACAAGGTTTTAAGGGCTGGAGGTTATACTTTGTCTCATAGACTTCAGAGCTCCCATGTACATGGATGTAGAACATACTTACCTTTCCTTTTGTCGGGGTCTCTTTTCGTTTTACTGCACTTTGTAGTGTTCATCAGTAGTGCAGTTAACTGCATTTCATGTTCTAGTGTTATGATTCTGTCTTACTAGCATTAAATTATGTCTGCTGAAGGTTAGTCAATTAATTAACCCTTTGCTTTATGAGGGCAAACATGTTGCTATTATGTATACTTTCTTTTGTGTGTGTGTGTCTGTTGTGCACCTTTCCCTAGCAGCGCTGAGCTCTTTGTGGCACCGCACCAGACTGTTTACTGCTGCAAAGGTTCAGGCACTACAATTCCAGTTGCAACATTAAGCATTAAAAATAGGATATACTTCTGCAGCAAACATAGATAGACCAGTCTGTGAAGAGGTACAGGGAGCAATTAATTGGATTCTATTTACATCCTATTATAAGCAGAAAAGTTATTTGGTATAAGTTTTGGGTCCTTTGGCATACTTAAGGCCAAATGTTTGGGTGGCAGTTAGTGCATAGTTTTGTCTATCAAGATTTATGCCCACTCTCCTTCAACATGAGACATGTAACATTCAGTGAGTGCAGTGTTAGCCAGAGTGACATCCTGTTATAATTGGTATAAACGTGTCAGGTAGAGAGTAATAGCTCTTGGGCCTACCTTACCAAATGAGTGAGGCCTACTTTATTGGATCCTCAGACTCTTTTTTAGCTACAAAGAAACTCCATTTTGGCCAAGATGGTGACTGATATTAAGTACAGTAGAGATTTCTCAGACCTGATATTTGAATTTAAAATCTCTCTTGTCATGCCAAAGAAAATAAGGACGGTGTCATTTTGTTCTTCCATAGGCAAAAGGAGCTTTACTGGTGCAATAAAACTTGATTTAATATTTTCAGTGGAGAAACGCTATCAATAAAATGCCTTAAACTTTTCCTTAATTTGTTCACTTTGGTAAAATAGCTAAATACATACTGCAGGGATATATACTGCAGAAATTACTAAAGTAGAAAGCTGTCAGACCTAGAATTCAATAAAACACTTAGACTGACCTAAAATTGAGGGACATGAGATCAGTGAAAATGTGCAGTCACTATTACCATTCAGAGCCTTAGCTGAGTAGCATTGTCACTCTAAAACTGGATTAAGCAAGTAAGAGAAATGAGTTGATTGGATGTATTGGATTTCAGATTAGGGATTAATTTACAGCTACTTAGGGGATCTTAGACATTTTATATAGAAAATGCATTTCACAGTTTCCTTTTTGTTTTTTAGGTCACAGCCTATTCGGAGCAGTTCTGCAACCTTTCGTAACGTATCACATTCAAAACCATCTCACATGACTCCCCCTGCTAAACCTACAACAATAAAGGATTCCCAGGATAAGCGTTACATTCCTATCTGGCTGCAGTTTATGGTGTTTATTCTGTTTGCAGGATTTCTTTACTATGTTTTTACTAATATGGAAGTTACCCCCAAAAATCCCTTTGAGCATATAAATTGAGGGAAAGTTTGTTATTCTATGTGTATGTTTTAGCCCCTAATACAAATTTATGGTGAACTTCCATGCACTGTCAACTGCAGTTATATTTGAAATTGGCATATTTTTGAAAAGTTTGGAATAATCCTGCTGGTTGAGTAAAGTAGACCAAAGATTTTTTGTACATACTACATTTATGTACAGGCCTATGTAAACATTTTACAGTATTAGTAAATCTGTTCTGGCTAAATGGATTGCTTGTTTGTATTCATATTTTATTTTAGAAAGTAACACATGAAAACAGCATTTAAGAAAGGTACACTGCAAAAAAGAAAAATACTCAAGAAGAGTGATCGGATTATTAATGTGGAATTCATTATTTACAACTGATTACCTGAATGTTATGTATAAAGTAAATATATATGTAATATGCATACTGGTGCAGATGCATCCCAAACTTGAAAAATTAGTAGCAAAAGTATTTTGGCAGGTTTTCAATGGTCAATTTTTAAATTTGTAATAGACCAGAATTGTAAAATATATGTGGAGTGTACCGGTACTTTGTATAAAGCCATTTTATTTTTTTACTCCTAACCCTTTTTGGGTTATTTAAACACTTGTGGTAAAATGTAACCAAATTTATCAAGGAAATATAAATAGCATGAATAAATAATTATGTATAGGCAGTATAGTACTGGATGCTTACTTGTATACCTGCAGCATAAAAAGAGTAAATTTACATAAATTTTAGTAGAAAATTGTGAGGTGAAAAAAATATTTTGCCATTGGTCTTTTTTAACACTGATGCAGGTTTCATCTACTACTCATTTTACTAAAAGCTCAGTCCTAAGGACCCCCTGAGGCTGCAGGTTTCTGTCCCTTAGTTTCACAGTCAGTCAATTTACCTCTGGTTGAGTTAATTTAAGTAGCTGGTCTCTCCTTCTCTTCTCTTGGTCTGCATTCAAAAAACCACAGCAGCATGATTGTTTCATTTATGACAATTTTTATGATTAAGTAGAGAGATTTCTTTTTTTATGTAACTTTAAATGCTTGACTGTCTTTTGTATTCCTATTAATATGTCTTTTTCCTGTGTAGTTTGCTCCCTTAATTGTATACTAATAATAACAATAACAAACAGGGCAGACATCTGGGTAAACAATACTTAATGCTGAAAGGCTGCAACAACTTCAGCATTAGACCCATCACTGTGCTAATTAGTAGTTGATGGATTAAATACCCAGAATATCTGGAAAAACAATAACTTTTGCAGGGATGAAGATTAAAATCTTCATCTGCTATACATAAATACTTTGTAAAAATTTAGCCAGCTCATGTTTTAAATTTTACATTGACCTTGAATCAGTTTCCTTAATTAGGCTAAGAGCTCAATTGAAAACAGAAGTTGGTGGGGATAAAATCCTGCAGCCACATGGGATCCATGGGCCTGCGTTTGGACACATCTGGTCTAAACCAAAGTCCTGATCATAGCTCAAACAAATATAAAAGAGTTTCATCAAATGAAAACTGGACAGGTTTTTTTTTTTGTTTATACCAGTATATTTTTGTATTTTGTGCAATATTCATTTATATCCTTTTCATTCTGTTTTGAAATTAGGAGGGAATTAAATTAATCTGGCATCTAAAAATTACCATGGTGTTTGCAAATATTTTTGTAATGATTCAAGTGAGCGAAGAGTGTCTTTTTTTTAAACTCTTGCATTTCAGGACATTGGCTTTTTTGCATATACTTTGGATATTTTCCAATTCTTACATTTTTCAATGTATTTAAAATTAAATGTATATTTTTCAGCTTGTAATATTTCTGAATAAAGCAGGATTAAGGGTAAAATAAATTTAGACACTAAATTGGCTGCTTAGAGTAAGTTACAGCATGAAAACTTTTACATCTGTATCGTTTTATCTATTTGGGTGTATATGAGAATTGTATTTTTATTTTAATGTTCATTTCAGTTTACATGTATTAAACTGATCTTTGTAAAATTTTCATTTAAATTCCTTTTTTAATGTATAGCATCACTAGGGGCCTCATGTATAAATGGTGCGTTCGCACAGAAATGTTGCGTAAGAACTTTTCCACGTTCAAATCGCGATGTATAAAACCTACACTTGGCGTAAAGCCACACACTTTTCCACGGTACCTCATACCTTGTCGTACGCAAGTTCTCCGCTCAGTTTTGCAGACTGGCGGCACCCAGTGTCAAAGCAGTGCTACTTTTCCTGTGTGGTTACACCTTATTTTCCTGACGCGGCTTTATAAATACACTGAAACTAACCACATATTGTTTATTAGTGTAACGCATCTGATTGTAATTAACTTGTAACAATATAATGGTCCAGGGAATAGCCATAGTATTCCAAATACCATAACTGCTTTAGCGTTGTTACTCTCACTGCACCTTCTTCTTTCAGCTGCTCCCGTTAGGAGTTGCCACAGCGGATCATCTTTTTCCATATTACTCTCACTGCACCACTCGGAGTATTTATATCACTGTATCTGAGTGTGAATCACAGCAGCAGCTGAACGGAAAGAGAATTATCGGTATACAGCCTCAAGCACACGCTGTCTCAGCCACGGCAAAACGTTTCAAACCTTTCTTGTACGGACCTCGCAGTTCAGAAACAGTTTCATCCCAAGAACTATAAACGCACTCAAATCAATTGCTCCTTGTAGAACTGTTTGTACTTATAAGTACAATCACCCCACTGTAAACTTGCACTACAGTTATAATATCGCACAGCCTGAGCCACTTTATAAAGCGCGTATTTACATATGATGACGATATCATTTTTAAGGTGAAATGCAGCAAAATATGTTTATTATATTATACCGATTCTTCCTCTGCCCAGTGCCACCACAAGCCTAGAGCCGCCTCTGAGTACTGCTGCAATAAATTATTTCATCGAAGGTTGCTCACAATCACTGTGCCGTGAAAGCCATGTTTAATAACATGCTTTAACTCCTATTATCATAAAAATGATATCACGTATACATCTCAGTATTTTAGTTATTCAGAGAGCTGTAATATCACAAATGTAATGGATTCTGTGTCTAGTTGAAGGAAGAGAGCCGGTTTAAGAAGCAAGTAGTGATTCACACACACAGAGCACATAGAAGATCAAATACAAAACAAAGCATTTAACGTGCTACTTTAATTACGATGTGATTTGAGAAACTGGTTAATTAAACGATTTTAAGATGAAGTTTATGATGATCTACTTTAATGACAAAATAAACTACATGATTAAAGTGGAAATGTCGAGATTGAAGTTGACATTTCATGCTTTTCCCCACTGTGTGCCTTTTTTTCCTCTGTACCTTAATAAGCTTTGATATGACACTATGACAGTGGGCTACAACTTGCCTTTTCACGGCGAGTTTGATATGTGACTTCTTTTTTATTTCTGGCACTGTGCGATTTTGTGAACGTGAGCTTTCAAGTTTCTCCAACGCGCTATGTCACTCGATCAACTTCCTTTTGTTGATTATACCACAGTTTATTTGAACCAATAGTATGTTTTTCCTTTGCCTCCACTTGGTATTCGCTGAAATTCTTATATTTTCACCCGTGCTTTTCCCATTGTCTTTTCACAGAAGGCTGAGCTTAAGGGCGATTTATATTCATTTGCATATTCAGAGAGGCATAATTCTGGGAGGAGTTGGGGCATTACATAAAGCACATGCACGAGCGTTACTTTTCACGCTGACCGGGATTTATGTAGCGGAAGAACGTGGAAGTTGGAGTACGCACAGATTCCTGCATCTGGATTTTTCTGTGCGTACATTTCGGCTTTTGTGCTTACGCCATGTTATAGTGCGAGTTCTACGCACGCCGTTATACATGAGGCCCCAGGACTGTGGAATTGGTACACAGAAACTGTGACTCCTCAATTTATGGTATCTCTGACTCCTCTATTTGTAATTTAAGCCAATATATAGTACCCATAAAACATTTGAGGTTACCCAGAAATTTTCATGTTTTTGATAGAAATGTATACTTTTTTATCAAGATACCATTAAATTGATTTAAAAATACATTCAAAGCATTAGTAATATTTATAATGGCTATTACTGCTTGAATGACAGATTTTTAATTTATTATTCACATATGACCGCAAAGCCCCATTTTCAGCAGCAAATCCTTCAGTGTCCTAATAGTAAAGTCCCTTAGCTTATCCTTGGTCATTTTTACATGGTAATAGATTAGAAAACTCTTATAATTCCATTAGCTCTGCTGAAACCTAGAATAAAAATAATTAGTTGAATAATCTTCTTCTTTCGGCTGCTCCCGTTAGGGGTCGCCACAGCGGATTATCTTCTTCCATATCTTTCTGTCCTCTGCATCTTGTTCTGTTACCCCCATCACCTGCATGTCCTGTCTCACCAGATCCATAAAACCTTCTCTTAGGCCTTCCTCTTCCCTGGCAGCTCTATCCTTCGCATCCTTCTCCCAATATACCCAGCATCTCTCCTCTGCACATGTCCAAACCAACACAGTCTTGCCTCTCTGACATTGTCTCCCAACTGTCCAACTTGAGCTGACCCTCTAATGTCCTTATTTCTAATCCTATCCACCCTCCTCCCACCCAATGCAAATCTTAGCATCTTTAACTCTGCCACCTCCAGCTCTGTCTCCTGCTTTCTCGTCAGTGCCACCATCTCCAGCCCATATAACACAGCTGGTCTCAGTACCGTCCTGTAGACCTCCCCTTTCACTCTTGCTGATACCCGTCTGTCACAAATTACTCCTGACCCTCTTCTCCACCCATTCCAGCCTGCCTGCACTCTCGTTTTCACCTCTCTTCCACAATCCCCATTACTCTGTACTGTTGATCCCAAGTATTTAAACTCACCCACCTTCGCCAACTCTACTCCCTGCATCCTCATCATTCCACTGACCTCCCTCTCATTTACACACATGTATTCTGTCTTGATCCTACTGACCTAATTAGTTGAATAATAACTAATAAATTAAAAATGATTCATTTCAAGTAATAATGGCCATTATAAACACTAGTAGTACCTTGAATATGAGTTTAAATCAATATAATGGTATCTAGATAGAAAAGGTATAAATGAATTTATATCAAAAACAGGAAAATTTCTGGGTGACCCCAAACTTTTGAAAGGTTGATTGAAAGCACACAACATACAAGATACAAAGCATTTTATCACTTGTAGTGTGAATCATCAGCCTACTTCTTAGCACCCTAATCTGTTAAAGTCTGGGTTTAAAGGCTGTAGTGATACCATTGTGGCCTTTTTATATTTATTGTAAAGAAGTTACAAAGATTAAGTAACAAACAAAAGGTGAAACTTACACAATTAAAAACAAAGGTTATATTTTTATATTTATTTGAATTAGTATGTTAAATTGGACATTTTAACACCTTTTATTGCAATTTACATTTACTTTTGAGTCTGTACATTTTTACAAACTACACTGAGCATCAGCATGCTGTTTGTTGTAGATCTGTGTGATATTGTGAGTTGGCTCCTCGCTTCTCCTGGGTTATTTAAAAAAGGCTTTAGGAAAAAATGCAGTCTAGGCTGGATTGAGAAGTTTTCTGGAATCTCACAGGTTTATATTGGGACACTGTATAGCATGCTGGCATAATATAATATGCTTTGTGTGTGTGTATTTAAATTGACATGAAATGGCCATCACAGGAATGTAAATGTAAACTCCACTCAGAAGGAGGAACCAACTAGCATCGATGAGGCCGTCTCTCTGAGCTCCAAAAGCATTCTGGGTGGCACTTTAAAAATACTTGTAAGCTGCTATGAAAGTTCCATCTGTAATTGATAATCATTGTATTTAAGTGAGATTTACTAGAAAGCTTGAAACATTTTGTCACATGCTTCCCGTTTGGGTGGTTGTAACTGGCAGACTAAAGATTACTGCGGTTTCTACTAACTTTCTTATAGGTGGCATCTTGCTGCATGGAAAAGTATGTGTTTCATTGTTGATTTTGAAGGAATGAGTTTTTATTGAACACTTCCCTTACTGTCTTTTTACTCTGCATATTTGTGACTAATTTGGTGACTAGTTTACAAATATACTGGTGTTTCAGAGTTCATGTTCAGGCCATAGTAGGTGAGTTGTAACAAACTGAAAGTAATTTAGTAATAGGACTTGAAACTGTGGTGGGTATGCAGCTTTGGACAAATGTTGTGCTCCACCAACTACAGACAACTTTGCTGCCGAGATTAACAAACAGTGCCACACTAAAAAAAAAACAACAGACCCAAGAAAAGAGCAGTTGCCCCGTAGAGATGACTGAAGTGACAGACTTTGTCTTCTTGGAGTAGCAGATTAGAAGGCTCCCAAAACATTGAAGTAATGTAGTAACACCACTCATATCACATTTATTAATAATGCTCTTTATTAATATGAAGAGGTGTTGGCGAAGCTAGATGGGGTCAATTACGCTGTGGTCTGAATGTGGATCCCAGTGCAGTGTTGGGGACACTGCTGTAAAAATGGCACCGTCCTACAGATGAGACGTAAAACAGAGGTCCTGACTCTCTGTAGTCACAAAAGGTCCCTGGACATCCTTCGTAAACAGCAGGGTGTATCCCGATGTCCAGGCTAAGTTGCTCTCCATGGCCTAGTCTTTCTGGCCCCCTAATCATCCCGTCTCTAACTGGTGTTCTTTCTCACCCCTTCACCACCTAACAGCTAATTTGTGGTGAGTGCACTTGAACAAAAATGGCTGCCATCCCGTCATCCAGGTGGATGCTACACATTAGTGGTGGTTGAAGTGGCTCCCCACTCACTATGGGAAGAAAAAGCACTTTGAGCAGTTAGAAGCGCTATGTTACTGTGACAGACTATTTTTGTTATCATACATGTGTATTAAGAAAAGTAACGTTAATAATAAAGTTTGATGTCAATCTCTGTTAGTAGCTGTGAACTTTTAAGATCTCTTGGGAGTGACAAGAAATCTATCCATTATCCAACCCGTTGAATCCGAACACAGGGTCACGGGGGTCTGCTGGAGCCAGTCCCAGCCAACACAGGGCGCAAGGCAGAAACCAATCCCGGGCAGGGCGCCAACCCACAGCAGGTGAAAGAAATGATTATATAAATATAGTGTGAGCTTATATTCTTTCCTGTAACATCTGGATGTCAACGGAACACATCTGTTAATTTGGTTTTTTGTGATGGATCTCCATGTTTGATGATCGGGGCTAGTAGGGGAATGGGGGTACAGTGTAGGCAAGTACAAGTACATGTTAAAAGACAAACTTGCCATTTTAAGAGTGATCCATCACAGTGCCACAGAAGGCCGTCCTTTGTCTCTGTCCTTTAGTGGTCGGTGCTTAAAGTGGCGTCAGTCCCCTAGGAGAGGTCACAGTTGTATCACAATCGGCACGCACTACAAAACATACAGTACTGATCTATCAGTAACACTTTCTAAGAGTGCCAGCCATTCTGTATTTGACTTGTTTAACTTTGTATATTCTGGTAAGATGTATCTTGCTAAGCTCCCATGAAACATCTCTATTCAAGTGTAGTTATTTTTAATAAAGTATTTTAACTTGGCTGTTTGCATTTGCTGTTGCCTTTGGTCGATTTTTCTGTTCTGTTTTTGCAGAGACCTGCAGTGGACTGGGTGGTCTGTGTTTTTCAGTTTTTCTTTCTGTCCCTATCTCCTGAAACTCATCACTGCTAAACAAACTGCCCACTGTGTGAAGTAAAGCATTTTTTAAAAAGAGGGGGTGGGAAAACTCCATGTAAGAGTAAGTGTCCTTGCCAGACCACCACAGCTGTAAATTTTGCTTTACATGTTCGTGATATGTTGCAGATGTTCAGAGCCATACAAAAGTGACATCATGTAGAACCTGCGATGTTAATATCGGTGCACCACCACGACTTGGAACATTTCTTGGTGTGTCCATCTGCAGTTGTGCTGTTTATGGAGCTTACAGCCTCAAGTGCGGTGGTTTTCAGATCATGTGTATTAGGCAGTGTATTGTGCCCGTGTGGCTTTTCTTCTTTTTTGGCACCAGGATGATATTTTATCCACCAGATGGTAGCAGAACACTGTCCTGAATGTTAACAGGCTTGACTCTTTATATCGAGTCATAAAAACGTAACCTGAGAAACTCTCGGAGTTAACCGTTTGTACATAGCATTCTAAACCCAAGAGAGGCCTGGGGTAGGACAAATTCCCATCCTAGTCCGACTGATATGGGCACTGGCATAGTACCCTAAATACAAAGAGGACTGTTTCATTTATGTTAGGTAGAATGCCCAGAGGGGACTGGGCGGTCCCGTGGTCTGGAACCCCTGCAGATTTTATTTTTTTTCTCCAAGCCGTCTGGAGTTTTTTTTTTTTGTTTTGTTTTTTCTGTCCTCCCTGGCCATCGGACCTTACTCTTATTCTATGTTAATTAATGTTGACTTATTTTAATTTCTTACTATGTCTTTTATTTTTCTATTCTTCATTATGTAAAGCACTTTGAGCTACATTTTTTGTATGAAAATTTGCTGTATAAATAAATGTTACAATAAAATGAAAATCCATGGAACTGACTTGGGATTGGCAGTGAGGGGTAGTAAAGCCCGCTACATAATATGGCCTCCTTGCAGTTCCTCTGAAGCCATGTTTTCAGACTCAATGGCCCTTAATTAGTGACCACCCTGGCTGTGTGAGTATGTGAAAGACTGAAGTTTGCTGATGCCATACTGCAAGTAATAGGCAGCACCACCACCACCCAGCCTTGATGCACATTCCCTCCACTTTTTCTCAGATTCAGCGCCCCCATAAGGAAGGAGTGATTGCATTTTTCAAGCCCTCTAGGCCAGGGGTCTCCAACTCCAGTACTTTAGGACCGCAGTGGCTGCAGGTTTTCATTCTAATCCTTTTCTTAATTAGCGACCTGGTTTTGCTGCTAATTAACTTCTTTTGAATTCATTTTAATTGACTTGCTCTTGAAGACTCAGGCCCCTTAATTTTTTCTTAATTAGCAGCCTAACAATAATGAAATACAAAATGAACCAAAACATGAGCAGCTAAACTGTGTCCATCATACAATATCTGAAAACAAAGAAAGGTGAAGGTCTCAGGAATGCTGATCTGCTCAGGTCCTCAAACCATGTTAACAGTGCTTATAGAAAAGAGAAAGTCAACAATTTTGGAAATTTATGCTATTGCACAATGAGAGCAGCAACAAGCCATGGAATTAAAGAACGGGATTAATTAACAAGAAGAATCAGGGCCTAATTAAGCAGCTGGTTGGAGTTTGAGACCCTGACTTAGATGGTCTTCTCTTGGCTCACTCATTTCACGTTTCACTTCTATTTGGGTGCCATTTAAGGTAAGAAATGAAGCAATTCAGAGGAATGATGAAGAAATTCTGGGGAACAAATCTTAAAAAGCAAGTCAATTAAAATGAAAGGAAAAAGAAATTAATTAGCAACAAAAACAGTTAACTAATTAACAAAAGGGTTAGAATGAAACCCTGCAGCCACTGGTGCCCTCCAGGACCGGAGTTGGGTGCCCCTGCTCTAGGCTTTGCATTATTTAGACCACTGGAATTGTGCTTTTCTTGTTATCTATGGGTAGCCATAACTGTATGAAAAAGTAGCTCCACACATAGTGTTTACATTTTGTGAGTTGCATGTCATATATTAATTGTGAACCTGCATGTTTGTAGAGCTCCATCAAGCTGAAACGTAAGCGATTTGTGGAGCAACACACAATTGCAAGTGCTGTACTTCCTGAAAAATACACACTTTGGTAAATGGGGATAAAGAAACATACTACTAGCCCTGTGAGCAATACACCAAAATTACCCCAGAAGTCATCACCATCATGATGGACGGTATGGACACAAGTTCTCAAAAGTCAATGTGCGGTTTAGCACGACCGACCTCTGTGTTGCTAACATTTTGACAGCTTGTCCTCCATGAAATGTGGACTTCTTGTATGTGCACCATGAGATACTGCCCAGTAAGCTATTAGCTGCTTTAGTGATTTTCTGGCCCATTATAGAGATTTTGAATGAATGGCAAAATTAACATTTGGGGTATATACATAAATTGCTAAAAATGGCCGACTGAATAAAAGGCACAAAGCTAGTGCAGGTCACAATGTGTCATGTGCTGCATACTCCATCTTACCAGTGTCAATAAGGAAATCAAAACTCTGGTCTGTCTCCATGGAAGGCTGGTGTCAAGTCAATTTTATTTATAGAGCACATTTAAAACAAAAAAGGTTGATCCAAGTAAATAAATGAAGTGAGTAAGAAAGATGTGTGCAGTACATATGAAGAAGTCGACACGCTCTTAGCCGACCAGTTTACACCAAATGCATTCCTAAATGAACACTAATTTGAGGCAAAACCCCAGGCTGTCGAGTGAGGGTCTCCTTAGGCCCTTCCCACCCTTTTTTCAGTTGATTGTCGTGGGGCCACAGAATATCCCAGAAGCATCTGGTGGATAACATTACAAGTTTAAACAAAGCAAAGAACATTTCAGGAAAATTTTTATTAAATGAAACATCCATACAATTTCAGTCAAAATCATCATTTGAAATGTTTTTGGAAAAAACAGATTATTAAGTAAGTTAATCAGGCATACGCTAAACATAAATGTGCTGAAACTAAAAGGTCCATCATGGCCTCGGTATTGGTGTCGGCTCACAACAGCTGCCTGAAATACAACCAGGAGATACGGAGCCATTAAGACCGACTTGGAGCCTGAAAACCTCCCAGCATGCCTCAGGGCTGTCTGTGCAGAACCCGTCATGCTTTACAGTGACAGGTCAAAATTCGACAATTCCTGAAACGCTGAACACACAAGAAAAGTCAGGCGATGGACGGCCAATCTGAGCTCTACATGCCAGTCCTGGTGCTTTAAAATTAATCCTTTGCTTTTGGCTGGAGGTGGGCTAGTGCCCGGCCCCCCAGCTGACATTCTCTTGCAGCCCTCCTTCTCTCTCAGTGGCTACTGAAGCTTACAAGTCAACTTTTAGATTCAAGCAGACCTGACATCGTGAAATAAACAGAAGCTATGCAGACATGGTGAGGATTTAATTTTAAGTTTTGGGCTGTGGGAGTCTGTGTTGTAGAGTAATATTTCTATCCAGCATGTTGTTTTTACAAAAGTTTTAAAGTAAAAGTGAAAATAATGCATGTGTAACAATTCTCTTGAAACTAACAATCTCTTTAAATTGTATAACTGGTAAACCAAACCCGGGGGTGGCCGAGCGAATCGAGCAGGGGGTGGAGCCCCCTAGTTAAGGATTAGTAAAAGGATATTTTAAAAATCCTGCGGTGGGCTGGTGCCCTGCCCGGGGTTTGTTTCCTGCATTGTGCCCTGTTTTGGCTGGGATTGGCTCCAGCAGACCCCCCGTGACCCTGTAGTTAGGATATAGCGAGATGGATGATGGATGGATATTTTAAAAAAATCAGTGCGGCAACACAACAATGTGCTGAGAAAACGTACACTATAAACACAATCCTCATGTACCTCATTTTGAGGAATGTAGCACTTGCGGAGGGAGAGATGGGATTTTTTTTCTTATACTCTATTCTTCAGGGTAGCTTCATCTTCCCACTCTCCCTTTCATCCACAAATTTTCTATTTAAACTTACATCAAGATCGTCTAAACAATATGCTTTTTAATCTCAGATTCTTGTGTTGCATGTCTCATATAAATTATGCAAGCGTTGTGTGCTTTTTGCATATCTCTCGCTCTCTCTCATGTATACAAGGGTGGGAAAGTGAAATTACACACAGTATGCTGAAAGGAAATTTTGTAGGAACCAGTCACCAATATATACAAAGTGTAGGCAGAAGGTTTTGAATGGAGTTTGGGGACACGTTGCTGTTGATTATGATTTTTCTTTCCTTTTATTATTGCAAGTTGACCGTGTCTTCTTTTCTGTCCTGACTTTAAATTACGCAGTGCTTATCGAGAGTAGAAAAATCAGAACAAACTACAGCATTACTCTGTCCTAATAACAATAATAATAATTTTGGTTAAGAGTCAGCTGAATGTGTAGCCTCCCTGATCAGAAGGCTATAGGAATTGTTAAAATGTACTGTATATGCTAAGAGCTGTCAAGCAATCATCAAGTCGCTTACTTCCATTCTTAATTTAGAGGCTACAAAAGTGAGGGTGAAGCAAAGCAGAAGCTGTAGAAGTCATGTCAAAATGGCTTCTCCTAAATTGGTTACATAGCATTGGCATCATGTTCTTGCTTCTTCTGAATTCTATGGCTTATTAGTGTTCTAATTCAGCCACATCAGGCGTTTCTAATACTGCTGGTTGTGGTGTAGAGCTGTTCACGATTTCTTAGCCTTTCACTTTTACCTTTCCAAATATTTGATTAATTCTGATTTTGTTTAGGTGTAAATAGTTCTAAGTTAACAGGTTGGCTCCTGGTTTCCCTTTCACCTTCATTGTTAATTGGGAGCTGGTTAAGGAAAAATGACTCAATTCAAAAATGGAGTGTGATTAGCTACAGAACACGTTCGCTACTTTATAAACATGCAGCTTCTACAGGCCATCATTTCAGAGTTTTACTGCTACCAGTTTGTATTTTGGAGATCCGGTTTAGATATGGAGGTGTCAGGATGGAGGAGAAAAGGACGACCAAAGAGAAAATCGATTAGCTGTGTGAAGAGGGATCTAAGGGAGGAAGGAGTGTCAGACAAGGAAACGTAAAACAGGTGAGAATGGAGGAGTGAAAATGGGAAAAGCTTTAGAGGAGGAAGATCTACTGGTTTAAAATGTGCAAGGACAACATCATACATTACTGTTTTTTCTCCCCAGCTGTGGAAGTAGTAGATGAAACTGTCATGGCTTGCAAGCTTAGGGTAGTTCATACACAACCGTGCTTTCCCCTCGCTCAGCACCTTATGATATGCTTTGCCCAAGACTTGTCACTTATCTAACATCTCCATGTACGCAGGCAGCAGTTTAAGGAAGCAAAGAAGGGTGCACACAAGTCCTGACACAATTTGGGAGAAGGGGAGCTACAAGAACAAATGGGCCAATCCCACTGTTAAAACAGACCCGTCAATAGCAACTGTTGCAAACTGTTAAGTGCAGAATCACTGAAGCTGCTGGAGTTGGACTGGTTGCCCTTACATTTGGCACAAATCCTGATGCTTCTTTTGCTTTCTCCTTTTACATGAGTTTTGGTTGTTGGTGTTATAATCATATGCTTCACAGATTGATACTAATTAGAAACTATTACATCAGGGATATATGATCCAATCTCCCTTTAAGGCTGCTTCCTTACCCATCATGAGGGCATTTTTGTTATGTTTTATTTTTTTGATCATCACCACTACTGATTTTCACAGATTTCAGCCATCTTTCTGTAGGCAGCTCCAGGTGACTCACAGAGGAGGGGACTTTCCAAGCAAGTCATCCAGCAACTTCTCACACATGTATAGGCAGCGAGGCACATGGAAGCATCCTGGAAAAAAATCAACAAAGTATTTCATTTACTCTTCAAAGTACTTCAGTCGTTTTCTGTGTAATTCTAAATGTACTACATGTGCACTGGGAGCGGCAGCCTATCCAAGCAAGGCAGGCACAGTTTCTGCAAGGGGTGCCAGCCTATCACTGGGCACTGTCACACTCACAGCTGGCCCGATGAGATGTGCTTACCTGCGCACAGAACTGTTTTTAAATCCCATACCTGTTTGCACAGCAGCCTGGACTCCTATCCATCCTTGTTCTTTCCTCCCCCCAATTATTGCACTATAAAACTTTGCCCCAGCTCAGTCAGTCTAGTTCCTTCAAATCTCAATTTTAAATCCACCCAACAAAAAAAAATCTCTTCCAAAACTCTGACTTGTTTTTTTTATTTTATTGTCCTCTGCACATTTGCCAACTGCTTTTTCTCATTATGCTTTAACTATCTGTGTAAGCCCGCGGTGTAAAAAGCACGAGGTCCTAGAAACTATTGAAATGGTCAAAAAAAAAAAAAAAATTGAAATGTAATTAAAAGGAACTACTCGGGGGATCTCTCTCCTAGGAGGATTCGACTTGCCGATTGTGCTCGCATTTCTTGTGCATCAGCAGCAGGAGGAAAAATAAAAGGGATACCCGTTTTGCCAATGTTAGCGGCTAAGCAACTTGGGCGTTTTTCCTGAGGTTTCGTTTTGCTGACGTGCTCGCCTTGCTTGTGTTATTAGCCGCTAAGCGAGGGTCTTTCTCTTCGGAGGTTTCGTTTTACCGATGTGCTTGCATCACTTGTGTATTAGCGGCGGAAGGAAAAGTAAAAGGGATACCTGTTTTGCCGATGTTAGCTGCTAAGCGAATTTATCTTTCTTCGGAGGTTTCGTTTTGCTGACGTGCTCGTCTCGCTTGCGTTAGTAGCGCTGCTTCCATGACTCCACCTCTTACTTCCGGTCCAGACAGACAGACACACTTTCACGCTTAGTCTTTATATACAAGACTAATCTGGTCCTCAGAAATTAAATTAAAAAAAAAAAGCACTAAAGTTGAATTTTTAAAACCTAAACATGATAAAATTTTGCAATGGAACGGTTTTGATAATATACAAAGCATCAGTATTTCTTGCTGAACAATGAAGGCCATCTGTTGACTGGCATTTATCCCATGGTGCTCATTTCTGTCTGCACGAGAATGAAAAGGTCCTGTGCCTGAACCGTATCATATCGTATGCTGCCTTGATTTAAACCTTTAAATCAAACTAACTGCACGTCTTTTCGTGTGTACATCAATAATAATAATTTTTTTCCCTTTTTCACTTCCTAAAATAAAAGCAGCAGCAGGTGCAAAGCTGCTGAACCAGAGACATACTAATGGTTTATTGACACTCCCTGTTTCTCAGCTACTTGTTCAAACACCTGAAAGAATGTCTGGTGATGGTGATTCTGTTCACTGTAAGGAAGGATACAGGCTGGTGGAGACCCCAGTACTGCTAGTAAAACGCAACTGGCATCAACAGCTCAGGGTAAAAAACCTGAACCACTCTCACTGGAGTGCCCTTCAAAAGAAAACCATCTCCTCAGTGTGTATGCGGCTGAGGCACCTTACACATGAACATGGAGGGATGTATTTTTTGGAAGGATTGAAGTCCTTGTGATGTGCGTTTGTGTGAATGAATGCAGCTGTAGACATGGGCAAATCAAGCACAATGAATGTAAACCGAGCAGACACAGACATTTGATAATATAAATAGATGAATGCACACTTCATCTCCAGCTATGTAGCTGCTTCTACTACCAAGATCCAAACACAATAAGCTTGGCCAAAATATGGTTAGTCCCGGTCATGGGAGCAATGCTAGGTCCTACTGATCAACACCAGTAGTGAGGGAAGCTGTCAAGTTAATGAAAGAGGGCCACCATAGCAGAAGAGGCTCCACATTTGACTGAGAAGTATAATCAGGACAAGGAGCAGCAGCAAAGCCTCAACTAGGGACATCAAGGAGAAGTGAAAGGAGCACTTTGACATAATTAGGATCCCACTAAATACACTGACAAACATGATAATAAGGGAAGAGGACCACTATGTCTGCAGATGAACAGTCACAGTTAAGGAGACAGGTAGAAAGGAAGTCTCTCAGGAGGTGGACTAGATAAAACCAACTAGAAATAAGAGAGAGAGTAGGCCAAAGATATACGGGAAAGAATGGCATCTTGGATCTCACTATGAAGAGCTGGAAACTCTTATAGAGGGAGAATTGGTCAGTCCAGCTCAGCAAGGGGACGGACAAAGAAGTGAAAATAAAGACCTGAATCAGAGGTTTATGATCTAGAGTAGGATAAAGAAACGGTTTGCTGTGGGGTGAAGCAATGGAGGCTGGAGTGATGGAGGAAAACAGTCTTACCAAAGGGAAGGAAATCTCCAACTGAATAATTAAAAAAAAAAACAAAAAAAAAACAATTTACTGCTTTTGAGAACCTCACTACTTTTCTTTAACATCACATCAGGACAAACTGACAAGGAAAAAAAAGTGTGAGAAAGTGAGTGTTATAAGAAACCTGTTTGTATATTTAATTTTTCAGGAAACTTCACATTCAATTTCAAACACAAGTTTAACCAGCAAATCTCATGGATTTTTTACCATAAATATGCTGTACCCCACACAGTCCCCTCATCTCTCCTTCCATCTGGTAAGTAGCATAGGCCTATGATGATTATGGCCACCAGATTTTTTAACAGTGCTATCTGATAAGATGTTAAATGCATGAACTTAACATCTGAAGCTATCCTAAGTCTTCTGCATTCATTTCATAAAAGTATATGGTGTACTTCTTACAATCATTGTTGAACCCTAAATCCAAAGAGGACTGTTTCATTTATGTTAGGTAGAATGCCCAGAGGGGACAGGGCGGTCTCATGGTCTGGAATCCCTACAGATTTTATTTTTTTCTCCAGCCGTCTGGAGTTTTGTTTTTGTTTTTTCTGTCCACCCTGGCCATCAGACCTTACACTTATTCTACTGTATGTTAATTAATGTTGACTTATTTTATTTTTCTTACTGTGTCTTTTATTTTTCTATTCTTCACTATATAAAGCACTTTGAGCTACTTTTTGTATGAAAATGTGCTATATAAATAAATGTTGTTGTTGATTAGTACCGTGGTAAATGGTATGTTGTTAGCATTGATATTTTTACTCATATGACTTCCACCAGACCAAATCACATGAAACTGGTGTTATACCCTGTAACTGACCAAATAGAAAAGTTAATGTACTAAGCTTTAAGTTGATATTGGGGAGCAATACTTACACAAGGGTCACATTCTTTGGATGTGGGAAGGGTTCAAGGATTCAGGTATTTCTCATTTACCTCTTTTCAGGATTTACTTTAAATGGTTTAATAGCATTTGATGCATTTTTCACAATTTATGACGATAATGAATCCGGCTGTGTATACCCAAGCCTCTTCCATCTCCAATTCTTTGTCAGTTTGGCCATATTGTTATTTTACTCTCCTTAGCCTTTTTATCTTTAGGCGATTTTAAATGCTATTTATATAGTTACACATCAGTGATTAATTCGGTTAACAAGGCGCGCAGGTGGTGTCCTTTCGAGGGGAACATTGTGTTTTCCTCAAGATTGCTTACACTAATGTAACACAGATCCACCCCAGAGGTAAAGGAAGTGAGAACTACTAGGTTGTTATGAAGGCCAAGCTGACAGGTCTGACAGCTTATCAAGTATAACAGCTGAAATGAAGGAGTGGGTGGCAAACAGTTTTAGTATAAGAAAATATATGAGGAGTATTTCCCCATAAGCAAGTCTTCAGATACTTTGTCCAGAGCATTTTTATTTGAAGTTAATCATCCAGTTCACATTTCACTACACTTCTCAAACCTTATTTTAAAGAGACTCTTCAGTCACAGAAGATTCCTCACCTCCATAGTTTCCCTGTTCTGATCCAATCCACCAAAAAAAAAAAAAAACTAATTTAGGACAGTCTCTGATGCTCATATAAAGCAAATTGAGAGCAAGTGAGGAAATTAGAAAATGTGTGACGAAAAAACAAAAAATGATTTCATCTATGTGTTTCACTCCACTTTCACGCCACTCTTTCTGGTAAGGGAATATGGTAACAATATACAAGATGGATGCTATCCCTAGTGAATTCTTTGAACACTTACCAGAGAATTCTCAGATGTTCTTAAATCGAGAGACAGAATTCTTATAGCATGTCCCAAGTCTGCCACAGTTCTTTTCATAGTGAACTGTCCTTTTTACACCACTGCACATGGGTGGCACCCAAGTAAATTCTACCTACATGCCCATACCACACCAAACGGCCGCTCCTGTCATGGAGAAACAGAAGTTCAACTCCAAGGTATTCCTGTATTTAGGACATCATCAACCTACTAATGGAGTAAGAGGCCAACAGCACTGTACAGATACTTTATTTTGGTTTCTTGTACTTGTGATCTTAACTCTTTTGGTCACCATCCAGAGATGACGCCCATAGGTTAGGTTGGGGCTGCAGACTGACTGATAAATCAAACGCTTCATCCATACATTTTGCTTCTACATCATCATCACAGTTTGGTAGAACATCTGCAAAACTGTTTCCACTGCACAAAGTCATTGATTAATCTCATGACCACCTCTTCCCTCAATTGCAAGAGAGTCCCGAAGCTACATGAAGTTATCCACTTATCAGGCAAACCACTCCTTCTCAAAAGAGAACCCTGACATTAGATATGGAGATGATAATCATATCACATTCTGGTGCAAACCATAGTCTGAAGGGGCTAAGAGGACAACATCATCTGCAAACAGCAATGATGGAGCCCTTATATTCCTAAAAGCCTTAGCCGCAATTTCACTTTCCATCCATGAAAATTATGCACAGGAGAGGAGACAAGATGAACCCCTGGTGGAGTCCAACACCCACAATGAACGGTCTGAAATGAAGGCACAAAAATAGGGACCAAATAACACACAAAAGCAGCCAAAGAATCCTGTACTCCTGTAATTCATTTACTCCTAATAATCACCAATACTGAAAATTCTAAATTGTATGCCGATATTAACCATGTTTTTCCATTTTATACTCTCCATTTTAAAAGTACCCCTTACATCCCATCAGAATGTTAGTTTTTCAACTCACCCTTAAAAGGTCCACCTTTAATGTCGAGTGCCACTAGACCTTCTTGATTCAGATATCCAAACCATTCCCCATGTACTGCGTCTGGAAACTGCAGCAGAAAAGTCACAATAGTTCACAGTTCTTTCTCTTTGTTTAGCATGAGATTAAATGTTAATTAGAATGGAAGAACACACGTGTGAGAAGGTGTACTGGAAGATCTGAGTGAATTTCTCCAGCAGATTAGGGTCCTTGGTCTCACAATACCCCATGAGGAATGCAATTAGAGCTTCACAATGTGGCCACCACAACTTCATATTCCACTCAAGCTAAGACAGAAAGTATCACAGTGAATACAGAAAATAAAAAAATATATATATTTCCTATCAAATAGAGACTAGTACCCTGTATTGAATGTCAAAACACACCTGCGTGGGACAGTGGCCTTCAACATCAAGGAAATAAAAGAGTCCACCATGCTGCTGATCCCAACCAGATGCCAATGGCAACAGCATGAACTTCTCAATTGCCAACTTCTTTAGCTTCTCATCTTGGTGGCGGGTGGCATACTGCAAAAGGAACCAGCCTGCCTCCAAAGCATGGCCTGAAAGGAGAAATAAAAACTAAAAAGTTAATAAACTGCCATCCACCCACTACTCTCTATTAAACATGCTTCTGGCTGAGCTTTTGGGGATTTAGTTCTGGACTAGTCAGATGGATAAAAAGAGTAAAATGTATCTATACTGCCCATCGCAATTTGAAGAAATGAGAGGTACAAAGCAAAAGTCTTTTTTTTTTTTTTTGTCTATAACATTATTGTTCTTTCCCAGGCTGGAATGGGTTTGTACCTCTGCAGTACCTGAACTGTCCAGATCTATACCTTTTCTGAAAAATAACATCTTAATCTGATGAATTAGTGAACAACTGCATAAGTTTGAATTTGCAAAATTAAGTGATAGAGATAGATATAGAGACAGACAGGCAGACAGAGATAGAGACAGACAGACAACGTGTAGAAAGTTTAGCTATCAAACAAAGCTAGGAAGACAAAAGGAATGAAAGAAAGGGATAGGTGTGAAAAGCAGTCATTAGAAGGGAAAGATTAAAAGGTTAGCTGGTCATGTAGTGTGTGACCCAAATTTGAGAATGAACTTAGATTCTTCTGTTTTTGTTTGAAGTACTTTTGAAGCCCAGTGAGAGAATACAAAGAGAGATCAATGTGGCTATTAAGATCAAGGCATGGGAAATACTCCAGAATAGGCTTTGAAATGTCTTTGATCTTAATAGCTTCAGTAGGCATAAAATAATAAGCACAAAAAGATCTTTATTTTTATAAAAAGCAAATCTTCTCCGGAGGATTATTTCTCTTTTTAGAACATTCACTTTTTACTATTAGCTGCAGTATTAATTAAATCAACAGAGAAAATACAGAGTGGAGAACTGGTCTCCTGTCCACCTCTGACCAGCATGCAAGTCTCAGATGTGATGTTCAGACTAGAAACAACCCATCTAATCTAAATGTTTCCATTACTAAGACAAACTGGGTTTAGATTAAAAATAAAACCTATGTGGTGTGTCATGTATAATTTGCAGGGGGTATTCTTAGCCATTGTGCTAATCAGAGGGTCCACTTAGTGCTCCAGTGTTGTGTGAACATTGACATTTACTCTGGTAATATTTAATGGCTAGTAGCGGAGAATACTATAACTTAGTCTATGTATACGAGTAGCTGAACCACATTATAAAGCTACGCCACCATGTACTTTTGACCAGCATCATGGAGAAGGGCCGCTATTCGGGACACATACTTAGACTCTGTGTGAGCAATGCTAAAATGGCTATTTCTTAATGTGAACGAAGGTAATCGAGTGTTGTGAATTAATTTGGCACTATACCATAGACTGTCGCGGTTTTATTAAACTAGACTAAAATAAAACAAAAACACAATAAAACTTACCTTTGTCTAAATACGTGGCTGAGCATAGGAGTATTAATCACTGAGATGGAAGGACTGAGTCCAACACTCTATTACAGTTCAGCTCAATAACAGGACTTATTTACTAGACAATGACAAACAGTAAAAGGGTTCCAAAGGCTTAACAAGAACGATTAAAACATAACATGTTTGACAAACAAGAGGAGACCATTCAGTACATCAAGCTCATTTGCTTAGCGAATAGCCACGATTCCCAGCATCCTTTTAATTTAAAACACCTCTGAAACAACAAATGGGAACTGAGGACAAGATACCAACAGACTCATGCTGTTCCCTTGCACCATGAACACGATCTGCATTACCAGTTCAGCCACTCTCTGCTTTCCATGGTCATAATCCTCAGTATAAGTGAGGCCATGCCGGGCACAAACGCTTATGTGGGCTCCTATTTATTACTTTCATAGGAAAGTCTTGACCTCCATTCTCAAATCCTTCCAATCCTCGACCAAAGATACACCCCAGCCCCAACTCCTGCTGGACTGGCTGCTGCCACTGAAGTGTCTAATCCCACCCATCCTATCTTACAGGCAGACTCCACTTTATGCCATTTCTTTGATGGGCAGTATGCCAATCACTACATTATTTTGTCAAAATGTAATGTGTGTTAAGCAATTGGTAACAATTGTTACAATTACAGACTTCCTAACCTTTTGATTTTAAGGATTATAGGGGCTCCAAAATGTTTATTAGGGGCCCCAGGCTTAACTGGACTCTTAGCTCAAAACAGCCTATAAAGCCAAGGCCATCAACCTCTTGAACTGCAAATCAGCACACTGCATGTTTAGGTAATAACCACACACCTGGATTCTGATGTCTGCCCAGACAGCCTGGCAGCTCTTGTCCATCTGTAGAAACACATTCCAGGATAGCATTTCCATCTCTCTAGGAAAAAAAAAATAAAAATAAAAAGCACTGTATATGCCAATTTAGTTTTTATTATAAAATGACATACTGATTAGCTAACTAGCCAGGGCTTTGTGAGAGCTGTTTCGCTCCAGCAATAAATCACAATCTATTAAATTAGTAAAGTGACTGCATCAACCAGGCCTAGTCAGTAACAGCAAATTGCACATCCACTGCTCAGTTAACAAACCACGCACTCCTGCACTTGCTATTCAATACCTGAACGTGCTGCAGGATCTGCTGAATGCACCAGTGGCCTAGCTCATTGTACTTTTTTGCCATTTCAGGTCGATCTTCCACGAGCTGTTCTACCAAGCACAAGAGCATCATAGGGACAGCCATTGAATTAGTGGGTCCTGCTCCTGGTAGTTCCGGTCGCCCTAAACCAGAAGAGTCAACTTGAGTCCAGTGTACAATCTGATCCATTACACGCACTGCTTCATCCTAGAAAAGAGAGAAATACCAGTTATATTATTTTTCTAAAAAGGGTCTTTGCTGTGACATGTGCGGAGTTCACTGAAATTCTTACTTGTATGTGTTAATGAACATGCAACATGTTGCACTCACTGGTTCCATGATTAGTGAGAATAACTACATTACCTCAAAATGTCTGTCCTCCTATTATTTAGTAAGTTGTAAAAGGTCTGAACAAAACAAAACGTACAGAGACACAGATAAAAAGGCCCCCATAAGTCATTTTAGACTGTTATGATTAATCAAATACACTTTAATAGCTTTAGAAGACAGTAAGCACTACTTACTCAGTATGCAATGAGCAGCAAGTTGGCAAAATGCTCAACTACTGCCTTATAGTAAAATGGAAGAAGCACGGTATGTCTAAATTACCGTAGAACAAATTAAGAGAGCGCCGATTTAATCTAGTTTACCTTTCCCATGCACCAAGGGTTTCAAAATATTAATTCAAGACATAAAAATCTTTAAAGTACTACCACCAACTACACTACTTCATAACTTTCCCATATGTCTTTGTGCGCAGTTTTCTGTAAGAAGAATTAATTCTTCGCCCTTAGGTGAAATTTAACCTTAGCCAGCTGTCATTTATGCCCCCATCTTTATTTTACAGTAACATCTTGTACAAGCCAAACTGATACAATTAAAAAATATTTAATTCTTCACTTTTTTTATTTTCAGAACCCTTTTATTTTAATACAGCGCCTTGCATTCAATAACTTATCCCAGTAGTTCTGAGCAGTACGCTGGAACCATATGTGAACACACTCACCCCTTAATTGAAGAAGATAAATCTTTTCATTTTAAATTAACCAACCTTTCATCGTAGTTTATTCCCACCATCTTCATTTTTTTTTTTCTAGAGTTGGTATATATGGTAAGGAGGTCAAAGCTATTTTCAGAGACGGCTGGGGAGGCGACCTGGCTGGGACGTCCAAGAGGACCGGAAGAGGGTTTGCGCCTTCCCCAGACCATGTGGGGGCAACTGCCCTGGTTGCTTTGGGTATCACGGGTGGGGAGCTTGGAAGCTCAATCCTGTAAGGGCCCGTGGTCGCCGCCAGGGAGCGCCCTGCTGCCTTCGGAGCCCTGGACCTCAGCACTCCCGCCACACCTGTAAGTGTGTTGGTAAGCACCTGGAGCTCGTCCGGGTGTGGATATAAGGGGCCGCCTCCCTCCATTCGATGGCTGAAGTCAAGTGGAAGAGGACAGAGCTTGGAGGAGAGGAGTGGAGGCGGACCAGAGAAGAGAAAGGCATTGTGAGAAGGCCTGGACTTAAAGGGGTGATTGGTGCTGCTTCACTGGGTTGTACTCACTTTCTCGTGTATATATAGTGTAAATAAATGTGTGTGTGGTGAAACCATCATGTCTTCATGTCTGTGTCCGGGCTGTACCCCACACTATACACAGTATTCCACATATAGCATCACAAGTACGTTGTGCATCTTAGACACAGCCACTCATCAATTTCTCGCTCAATAATTACTTATATAGTGCCTGTCATATCTATGAGTCTATCCATCTTTCTCACGGAGTGGTTGCATGAATGTTAGACATGCAAGTAAGAATTTCACCATTAACAATTAGTCAACTGATTAGTCTTTTTAATTAATTCTATACACCATCCTATTTCTGAGAACAGTGATAAGCCAATTTCATAATGTGTGCTTTCAAGCTCCATAACCATAATTATGTTTAATAGTTTTAAGTCATTTATATGTATATTCACTGGACACTATTAGGTACACCAGCTTGTTATTGCAAAATAGCCTCCTCCAAACAACCAATCAGGCGATAACATTTAACATATACAATGGTGAAATGGTCAGGAGGTTTAGTTTATGTCTGAACAAACATTAGAACGGGCTTCAAATTGACATGGACAGTGATGTACTCACTGGTGCCAGACATAGGGGTTACTGCATCTCAGAAACAGCTGCCCTCCACGGATTTTCCCACATTACAGTTTAACAATTATTAAGAATGGATAACCAAAACATGAACAAAAAAAACACGGTCAGTGGCTGTTCTGCAATGAAAATTCTTAATGAGACA
Organism: Polypterus senegalus; assembly: GCF_016835505.1. NCBI lineage: Eukaryota > Metazoa > Chordata > Cladistia > Polypteriformes > Polypteridae > Polypterus > Polypterus senegalus. The sequence continues at coordinate 68,069,972 of NC_053166.1, forward strand.
GCTCAGAAGAGAACAGCCAAATTCATTAAATCTCAAATAAAGACCATACATTCTTAATCAACAGTGGTATTCAGAAGGACATCTCTTAATGCACAATATGTCATACCTCAAAGAAGACAGGCAACAGCAACAGAACACCAAAACAATATCCACTCATGTCAACTAAGAACAGGAAGACGAGGTTACCATGGGCTTGTTATCACCAAAAGCAGACAAATGAATACTGGGAAAATGTCCTCTGGTCTGACAAAGCCAGTTAGTATGCTACAATATGCAGATGGTAGGGTCAGAGTTTGGAGTAAGATCTAGTGGAATCTATGGATCCATCCTGTCCTGTATCAGTGGCACAGGCTGGTGGTCATAGCGTAACAGTGTGAATATGTTCTTGATACCAACTGTGCATAATTTTCATGTGTCAATAGCAAGAAACAACATCTCTCTTAGTTATTAATCCTCAGTTCTGATTTGTTGGAAATGAAATTTGGCCACTGTATTTTGCATTCTGAATACAACCATCTTAGTCAGTCGAGCTAAAGGGCAACTCCCCTCACTCTAGTGACCAACCTGTCTTTTAACGGAGATGTTGTCTTCTTTGCACAGCGAGCTTTCTCTAAATCAGCCATGTTACAAGTATACACAGAGTACCTAACATGCACTCGTATCACAGGCCCTTTGACACATTTATATGTGAGAAAATGTACACTGGGGAACAAAACAAAAATGAAAAAAAAAATGGCACAATGAAAACTCCACAGTTCTAGTGACCAGGATGTAATTCTAACTCAGCCCCTTGGAGTTGCAATGCAACAGCAATGCTTTTTTTCAAACTGTCACACATACGCGTCCAAGGATCACCCTTCTGGCACATCCTTGATAAGCAATACCACCTGAAGATGAAAGGGGGCACGGTCGCTAATCGTAGAATCTCTTTCTGTTCCCACAGCACAGAGAAGATGCCCAATGAGGACAACAGACCCTGCCCCTTCCAGTCATATGACTATATATTCAAGGTACTCACACAAGGTGGCGTCTCATTGTGGGCTGACACTCGACAGAGAGGGAGCTCCAAGATATTGATAGCACACACACAGTGGAACCTCGGGTCACAACCATAATTCGTTACAAAACTCTGCTGGCAACCCGATTTGGTCGTGACCCTAAGTAATTTCCCCCATAGGACTGTATGTAAATACAATTAATCCGTTCCGGACCGTACAAGCTGTATGTAAATATGTGTTTTTTTAAAGATTTTTAAGCACAAAAATAGTTAATTATACCATAGAATGCACAGTGTAATAGTAAACTAAATTTAAAAACATTGAATAACACTGAGAAAACCTTCAACAGAGAAAGCTAACCTTGCAGTCTTTTTAAAAACAAGCCTGGCGCATTCTTTAATGGCCTTCTCGGCCTTACTGCCTTCTCTCTCTCGCTGCACAGGGAGAGACTGAACACGTGTGGAAATCATTGGTGCGTACGAACCTGAAAGGAAACTGGCTTGTTTGTCACCCGAGTGTGTGGTCGTGAACAGATGCAAAAGTTTGGCAAACTTTTTGGTCGCAACCCGATTTGTACGCGTTCAGAGACCTTCGTGACCCGAGGTTCCACTGTATATATTTTTTATACCAACAGCTATACAACTGCATAATGCCTCACTGTGACTGCAAAAGCCAGGGGTGAAGTTTTCTTTCTTTTTAATTTCCTTGCTTTTTAGTCATTCTGTTGTGTGGTCAGACTATAGTGTGTGTGTGATAATCTTGTCTTTTATACAGTCATCATTTACATTGCGTTAGTCTGTTATGCACATTAGGCTGGCTTGTAGTTACCAGGGCCAACTTATTCCAGTATTCTATTAAACAGGACAATTCTATTCTAAATATAAATTTATTTCTTTAGGCACTCTTGGTTGAATGTGCCCAAATAGATTGGCACATATTACATTCACGATTCTTCTAAACTTTACATCCCATTTCAATAAATTCGTTCTGCACATCAGACTGAAGCACTTTAATAACAAGTTCAGTTAGATATTGTAATCGGACTTTCTTTTACTGGTTACTTCTGACCAAAACAAACAGTACAAACTCCGTATGCAATCTTCACATTCAAGACTTTGGATTCACTCTTCTATTTTGTGTATATCTACACCTAACTGTAATGAGCTAGTGCCACCTTGAGACCGGACCTGGTATTGTTGCTCTTCAGTAACTCTTGCCAGCTCATCCATTGCCATCACATAGAAACACTCGCTGAAGATAGTCCGCTGCACTTTGACCGCTTGCCCACTGTGAGTAAGACAGAATGCACACTTCTTGTTGCCAGCCACAGGTACCCATGCATGACTCCGGAGAAATTCTCCACCTGCAGGTCATAAACAGAAGAAGACTTTATAGAACATTGTCATCTCAAGCCTTGAAAACAAAATTATAGATTATACTAAAAGACATTTTTTTAAATCTCTGAACTACTAGAGGGCATTCCGAATACAGTAGTTTAGTACAGTATCTAGTATTTCAATGGATACTGCAATATTCCCTAACGGAAAAAGGTAATCTTTATAGCACATTAAAACTGGGACGGGGTTAGATTTGGGGTCTAGACTATTGGTTCTGCCTCCTTTGTTGTTTATGAAATACAAGACATGAGGGCTTATTTGCAGTCACATAACAGTTACAAAAAGCACTCTTTTAATCTGTTACAAGCTTAAATTACTTCTAAAGCAGCATGGCTTGTGCTTAGTTAGAGGTTCTCTAGTTACTATTCAAACACCCAAGAGCCTGGTCCTGTTTCACTGAAAGGCGGCTCCAGCCTTCCAAACTGTTTAACTCCCCAAATTGTAGCGGTTGTGCACTTTTCAGTCTCAGTCATTTCATTCAGTACATGTAAATTCATTTTTGAGCCACTTCACTCAATCTAGCATGTTAGAACCTTGGGAATGATTTTTTTTTCTTGTTTTTTCTTTTTCAATAAATGTGATCCCCTCCAGATACTGACTACAGTTTTGCCCTGATTTCAAGAATTGCAAAACAAATTTTGCTGAAATGAAACATAGTAAATGAAATGTGCATACAGGCTACTGTGAAAACAGCACAAGGAAAACAGCTTCATATCACCAAAACTTGTTATTTTTTCAGATTACCAGTTCTTCTATATTCTTGCTTTGCAATAGTGACTGCTGTGAAAGATACTGTAAAAGGCAAAAACTGTTTAACTGGGCGACAGCTCCAGTACAGAATACATAACCCTATTACAGCTGAAGCAGCCTCATTATAAACTATGGATAGGCAATTGTTCAGCTGAGGTACACAATAATTGGAGGCAGAAAGTAAATGCATCTTCACTGGGCATGGAGGGCACTGCAGAATATATTTAATTGCAATATATTATTAATAAACTTGTTAGAAGTACCAGTATTAAGCCATCTAAAGAGTTGTAGAAGCAATGCACCACTTAGTTTGACCACCTCACAAGACATGAATAAAAAGTCAACACTTACCTGACTTGGCAGCCTGTAATATGTCAGGCTTGCGAAATCGCTCAACACTTCTATACAGCCGGCAATACATCCACACCTGTGGGACACAGCCTTGAGCTTATCAAATATGATGGAAGAATTTCACACAAATATTTTGCTAGTATATAAATCCTTTTGAATAACCAGTATTTCACTTGCTACAGTTACTGTATAAAGACAATATTGTTAGACAGGATAACCCTAATCATTGGTCAAATTGGTATATTGTATACGGACCTAGATTACAAGTAAGGAGAAGTAAAAAGAGATATTGTTGATCATAATTTTGCATCATTTCTTTATCTCGGTTTTCTCCGACTGCAAGAATTAGGTATTTTTTTCCAATACAACTTTTACTGGTCTGGTCGCTCCTATGGCCGTCACACTCAAGGGAGTAGCTGCTGCAGTGATGGATCAGCTCCTTCCGATGTCGCTCCTTTCAACAAGCATATTATGCAACTCAGACTAAGGCATTCTCTGGATGCCTCGTCTGTTGTCTCAGTGTATGTCGGACTGTGGTGAGTGATGTCTTGGTGGGGGAGACATTTTATTTGCAACTTCGCTCGGTGGTTGATGGGTGCAGCGAGGTGACACTCCTCTGGTCATGGGCGACTTCAATGCAACCACTGGCACTGACAGGGTTGGCTATGAGGATTGTGTCATCCCCACGGGTCTAGTGATTGTGATGAAAGTGGCTCCAAGTTCCTTGACCCTGCAAAAGGTTAGAGGCTGCAGATTGTTGGATTCTGGCTCCAGTGCCTTAAGTGTCATCGCTGGACTTGGTACTCCAATACTGGTGGTGCAGTGAAGGAGACTGATCATATCCTCATGGGCAGACACTGGAGGCTCCTACAGAACTGCAGAGTCTACAGAAGTGCCCAGTTTGTGAATTCTGACCACGGACTTGTTTGCTACCCTCCAGCTTAGGTTCAGTAGGTTACCACCTACTAAGAGAATGAGGGTGGACCTGGCCAAATGCAAAGATCAGACTGTTTCTAATGTGTCTGCACACAGTTTGTGTGAGGAACTTGCAGACTAGGGTGTGACTGCTGATCCTAATGTAATGTGGAAAACCTTCTGTGAAAAAACCCTGAATGTTGCCGAGGGTTGTGTTGGTGCTGCCGGTGTTCTCAGAAGGAGGTGTTTCATCTCACAGGACACCCTGGATATAATCGATAGGAGTCGCAGCACACAGCTTGATGGCAACTCTGGGAACTGAAAAAGACGGCTGCAAGTCTCCAAGGGCAATTAAGGAGGTGTTTGTTAGAGAATCTGAGAGCAAGTGACACACCATCCATGATCTGGTGATTCACATCCTGTTTACAGAGGAATCTAAGCATTACGCACATCCAAATCTGTTCCTCCGAGAGTTGGAGTCAGAGCGGGTGATAGAATGGTCCTTATGGCCCTTATGACCCACTGAGCTGGCTACTTTGAGCAGCTATTTAAAACCAAACCTCTGGCTAGGCCGCTGGACATCTATGGGCCCACAGTTCTTGAGGCGGATCCTCCAATTAGCTGTGAACCACCTAATCTCATGGAGATTGCACAGGCAGTGATCCAGCTGAGAGTAGGGAAGGCTACAGGGATCTGTAGTATCTGGGGTGAGCTTCTCCAGGCTGTCCTCCTTGCAATTCAAGCAACCCTTGCTTCCATTTGGGAGACGGGCATCATTCCAACTGACTGGAAAACCGGACTTGTGAAAGGGAAGGATGATTGCCTGGACTGTAGCAACTACGGGGGATAACACTTCTCTCGTGAAGGGTAAGGTCCTTGCTAGGGTCATCCTCAATTGGATCCGTGATCACTTGCTCACCTACTAGCAACTGGAGCAGTCTGGTTTTATGCCTAAGTAGTAAGTAAGCCTAGCATGAACCACATCCTGGCACTGAGGGTTCTCATGGAAGGAAAACGCAAATATCAGCAGAGTTTCTCCACAGCCTTTGTCAATTTTCGTAAAGCATTTAACTCAGTTGGCCAAGCTGCCCTGTGGGGCATCCTGACATTTTGCGGGTTTCCCCCAAAGTTGTTGGATATCACGGCCGACCTGAGTGCTGTACAGAGTGGTTTAGTGCTTGGATTTACTGGGTGTTGGGCAGGGTTGTGGCTGTTAGTGAAGAAAGATTCCCTGATTTTGACTTTGCCGGTAACTTCTGGAATCAATGGAGACTCGAGAGACTGAGCGAGGAGTCTGAGTGTCTTGGATAAAAACCAAAATCCAGGCCTTTAATGACCTCTTGGGCACAGCCATCAGTGGTGTGTCTCTTTGCGGAGAGAACGTCAACCTCGTCGAGAGGTTTACTTCCTTACATTCATGTCTCTGGTGACTCATCCTACTAAGTCAGTAGATGGATTGGGAGGGCTTTGGAGGGTCATGAGGTCACTTAGAAAAGGGTGTGTGGTGCTCCCGATATTTTTGCAAAAGAATAAAGGTCCAAGTCTTAAAACAGGAAGCACCAGGAGTTTGATGTTTGTGAGATATGGATGCTATCCAATGACCTGGGATAAAGACAGGACTCCTTCAGTAACTCTTCAGAGAATCCTTGGGTACCATTGATTTGACTGTGTGGAAGGAGTGGTTGCTCACAGAGTTACAAATAAGGCACATTACCTGCATTGTGGGGGACCGTCAGTTACGGCATTACAGCCATGAGGCACGATTCCCAGTGATTGATCTGGCTTGCAGGATCCTCATCTTTGAGGACCTGAGCACATGGACCAGACCAAGAGGACGCCCATGTAACACCTGGCTACGGCTGATTGACTGTCATTGACTGGATCGCGTCTGCCTGTGTGGTTGCCAACCAGGATCCTGAGCTGTTTCGTTGTGTGGTGGGTGTGGCAAAGTGCTGTACCAGTGCATGCTCTCCAACCTGACCTGACCTGTACACTCACTTATACAATGCTATGAAGGTAAATCAAAAAGTAAAGGAAACTTGAAAATTATGCGGTAGCCTCAATGGATAGAAGCTGATGCAATACAATGCATTTGCAACGGCTTATGGGAAGGTCAAAATTCTGTGAATATCAGCAGGTTACACTTTCTTTGCCAAAAGAAATCTCACTACTCAGCATTGTTCAACAATGGTATAATCCCACAGCGAAATGTCCATGTTCATTTAACCTTGAGAACATTTATTTAAAAAATATTTGTGGCTGTCATTTTTCCAAAAAAATACACAAACAGAAACTAGAAAATGAGTCCATCTTCAGTAATTACAGAGAAGGACAGTGAACAGTTTGATGTCAAAGATCTGCAATAGGAACTTCATGCTGCAGCATCATGGAGGTAGTGGAGTCCTGCACCAGCATCCCCAATTTAGTAAAATCCTACAGCAGCTTAATGAGGTCCCCATTTTTTTTTTAATTCAATTTATGACTAAAGCTATGCTTATTTTGCAACTTCAATTCTCTCTAATTCTAGCCTGATCACTGTTACATGCAATTCATTTTTAAACAAATATATTTTGTTAACATATTTGTAAATATACCTCATATCGAATTGTAATTATAACCTGTGGTTAATGGTTTCAATTGATTTCCTACATCCACCTCTCATTTTAAAGTCCAATTATCTTTGGCTAAAGTGATGAGTGCTGCTCACAAGACATGAACGCCTTCTACAATGATACCCTGCATAAAACATATTACATAAATATACTGTAGATATAGGAGTGCTTAAAAACCTCACCTGCCTTCCCTGCAGCCAGACATATTTAAGATCATCGTAGACTTCTCCATCCTTTGCTAAACAGGTGAAGAAACCTCTGCAAACAGAGAGATATGTGAATGAATACAGAACAGATAAATAACTAAATATTACATCTTTGTCAGGTCCAAGTTGAACCATTGAGCACAATTATACAAAATATCTGTTATCTTGTGCAACTCCTCAAACATTAAACAGAAGCTGCAGATACTGTAGAACTTTAAAAATAACTATTTTAATTGCTAAAATGTTATATATGTATATCTATACTAATAAAAGGCAAAGCTGAGCACTACGGGAGGACCTCAGACTGGAACCGGTCTGTCTCTGAATCAAGAGGAACCAGTTAAGTTGGTCTGTGTTTTTTTTCATACAGGAAAAAAGACACAGGAGCATAACCAGAATACACAGAAATCTCTTTTTCTTAAATTTGTATGTCTGGAAGCATCTAAAAAATACTGGAAAAGGTTTCGCAGGATAGGATGGCCTGTTCTTTCCATTCAGCCAAGTTGCCTTTGTGAACCTCTTCAAAAAAGCATACTGAACATGAAGTGAACTATAGGGTGGTCCAGATCTAATTATGCAACTTTTAATGCAATGCAGGAAAACAATACAAAGACAACAGAATTGTTCAAAATATCTTGTAACTAGCAGAATACCCGCGCTTCGCAGCGGAGAAGTAGTGTGTTAAAGAAGTTATGAAAAAGAAAAGGAAAAACTTTAAAAATAACGTAACATGATTGTTAATGTAATTGTTTTGTCATTGATATATAGATATGAACAACACTCATATCTATCTATCTATCTCTATATATATATATATATATATATATATATATATATATATATATATATATATATATATATATATATATATATATATATATATATATATATATATATATATATATATATATATATATACATATATATATATATATATATATATATATATATATATATATATATATATATATATATATATATATATATATATATATATATATATATATATATATATATATATATATATATATATATATATATATATATATATATATATATATATATATATATATATATATATATATATATATATATATATTGTGACGGACAGCGGGTCCCATGCCCGGCGGGACGCCTCTGATGCATACGTCCCGGGGAGCCATCATGGACTTTGCAATACCTCCCTCGGGCTGGGGGCAGTCTCCCTGGCACTGGATTCCTCCTCAATCTCCCCCGTGGCTCCATGGGACATGGAGTCCACCACAGCAGCCCGGTTGGGAGATGGGGTGGCCGCTAGGGGGTGCTGCAGAGTTCCAGCCACCACACTGGGCGGTTTATCAGCCCCACCCGGAGGTGCAATTAAGACCAGCTGGTCAGGCACCTGGATCACTTCGGGTGGGGCATAAAAGGGCCTGCCTCCCAGCAATCGAGGCCAGAATCAGGAGGAAGAGGACGAGGTTGCCTGGGAGGAGTGGTGGAGCAGGAAAGTTTGGTTTTGTGTTGGTTTGGTGCTTGGTTTGGTGCTTGGGACTGTGTTTGGGCTGTGTGGCACGGGGAAGACGTGTCACACGGCTGAAGAAAAAAGAAATAAAAACCTTTGAGTGTGAACACGTGCCTCTGCCTATTCTATGCCGGGTCGGGCGCTATAAAGCGCTTGTTTACACTGGCGTAGTCGGCAGGATCCCGCCCGTCCATTTGGGTGGAACCTGCGGTTTTACTCTTGCTGACCCGGCATAGCGGCGCAACAGCGCTGAGGCACGGTTCTCGGCTCAGCGGCGTTGGAGAGCGCGCTCCGGCGCAGCTACAGGCAACAATCGGGCAGGACTGCACAGCACAGCGCACTGAAGCGCGCACCGCGGCAGGAGCCGCAAGCCAGCACACGCAGTACAGCGCCGCAGCGCGACACGCCGCAGGGGCCGCAAGCAGGCACGCGCAAGCCAGCGGGGACTATCCAACGAAGCCGAGGAGCTGCTGCAGGCGCTTTGTCATGGGGAAGAAAAAGCCGGGCGGACACAGAGGCCAACTGGCAGGCGCCGCCACGCTAGTTCGCCGCGCGGGTTGCAACCGGAGGTAGGTGACGAGTTGCGGGTATGTTTTTCCGCCTGCGGGTCATCCTACCTCCTGGACGCCGAGGGGCGAAGCACCCGGTGCGGGCAGGGGGACGAGTGTCCATGGCGTGGCAGCGGAGCCAGCTCGGGGTGGCGAGGCGGAGCTGTGTCTTTCCCTCGGCTTGAGCCAGCGGCTGGCGGAGGAGAGCCCGGACGAGCTTCCCAGCGCGGCGCCCCTGCAAGTGGGGCAGGAGCGGCTCCAGCAAACAGGTAAGCGGGGGCGTGTGTCAATCACCCGCCGAGGAGGATCGGCAGGCGGGGATGACGGACGCCCTTCCCTCTCCTCCAGACTACCCGAAGGGCCCTGTGGGGGATCCACAGGGTCTTCTTGGCACGCTTGGTCGGCGGAGGCGACACGGAGAGCCCAAATCCACCGCCGCCGCCACTATTAATGTTTCTTGGGCTGTAGGGAGGTGAAGTCCGTTGTCCTCGCCCTACAGTCCCTTTTACAAGTTTTTCAGGTCCTGTCGGAGGCGAAGGAGGGGCTGGAGAAGAAGCTCGGGATCCGTGCGGGACCCTGGCTGAATGGCCGTGGCGGCGGGTGGCCAGCCTCCCACCGGCAGGACAGAGCGGTGCAGGTAAGTGAAGCCGGCACCGCAGAGAAAAGGCGGGGCAGCGGCAGCAGTGTTGCTTAGTACTGCCTGTCAGGCGGACCCGCCCACCACACGAGAGGCTGCTGTGATGACTGACAGCAAGGCGGACGGCGTCGGGAGGCAGCAGGTGAAACCGGCTGCCAAACAACCCGCCCGACCGCTAGCGCCAGTCTTGCGGCAGTCCAAAGGACGAGGCGGTGCGGGGTCCCTCCTTTTCTCATAGGGGACTCAGACGCCAGTGCGACCCAAAGGAAAAGGGGGAACCGGAAGAGGAAACCGGAAACCCATTACATAGAGCAGTGTATGCCTGGCGGCTTGGAGCGAAGGAGGGCTGCACTGCAGGGAAGCGGAACCGTCACAAGCCCTCCTCGGAGGGGGCGAAGGGGCAGATGTTCCCTGCCTGCTTCCGCATGCAGAGGGGCGTACTGGAGGAGTCGGCGGTGTTATGACTGTGGCGCGGTGGCCATGTCTGGCGGGCTTGTCCCGAGGGACATCGGGCAACGCCCCAGACCTGTTTATTCTGTTTTACAGGCGCAGCAGCGGAACCAGGAATGCCGACTCCCATCCTGGAGAAGACCGGCCCTCGCGGGGCAGGCCGATGAGCCCCACAAGCCTCATCTGAGGGAGGGGCCATGTGACGGACAGGCGGGTCCCATGCCCGGCCGGGCGCCTCTGATGCATACGTCCCGGGGAGCCATCATGGACTTTGCAATACCTCCCTCGGGCGCTTGGGGCAGTCTCCCTGGCACTGGATTCCTCCTCAATCTCCCCCGTGGCTCCATGGGACATGGAGTCCACCACAGCAGCCCGGTTGGGAGATGGGGTGGCCGCTAGGGGGTGCTGCAGAGTTCCAGCCACCACACTGGACGGTTTATCAGCCCCACCCGGAGGTGCAATTAAGACCAGCTGGTCAGGCACCTGGATCACTTCGGGTGGGGCATAAAGGCCTGCCTCCCAGCAATCGAGGCCAGAATCGGGAGGAAGAGGACGAGGTTGCCTGGGAGGAGTGGTGGAGCAGGAAAGTTTGGTTTTGTGTTGGTTTGGTGCTTGGTTTGGTGCTTGGGACTGTGTTTGGGCTGTGTGGCACGGGAAGGCGTGTCACACGGCTGAAAAAGAAATAAAACCTTTGAGTGTGAACACGTGCCTCTGCCTATTCTATGCGGTCGGGCTATAAAGCTTGTTTACATATATACATATATATATATATATATATATATATATACATATATATATACACATATATATATATATACACACACACACTCACCTAAAGGATTATTAGGAACACCTGTTCAATTTCTCATTAATGCAATTATCTAATCAACCAATCACATGGCAGTTGCTTCAATGCATTTAGGGTGTGGTCCTGGTCAAGACAATCTCCTGAACTCCAAACTGAATGTCAGAATGGGAAAGAAAGGTGATTTAAGCAATTTTGAGCGTGGCATGGTTGTTGGTGCCATACGGGCCAGTCTGAGTATTTCACAATCTGCTCAGTTACTGGGATTTTCACGCACAACCATTTCTAGGGTTTACAAAGAATGGTGTGAAAAGGGAAAAACATCCAGTATGCGGCAGTCCTGTAGGCGAAAATGCTTTGTTGATGCTAGAGGTCAGAGGAGAATGGGCCGACTGATTCAAGCTGATAGAAGAGCAACTTTGACTGAAATAAGCACTCGTTACAACCAAGGTATGCAGCAAAGCATTTGTGAAGCCACAACACACACAACCTTGAGGCGGATGGGCTACAACAGCAGAAGACCCCACCGGGTACCACTCATCTCCACTACAAATAGGAAAAAGAGGCTACAATTTGCACGAGTAGTCAGAATTTGGCGTAAACAGAATGAGAACATGGATGCATCATGCCTTGTTACCATTGTGCAGGCTGGTGGTGTAATAGTGTGTGGGATGTTTTCTTGGCACACTTTAGGCCCCTTAGTGCCAATTGGGCATCGTTTAAATGCCACTGGCTATCTGAGCATTGTTTCTGACCATGTCCATCCCTTCATGACCACCATGTACCCATCCTCTGATGGCTACTTCCAGCAGGATAATGCACCATGTCACAAAGCTCGAATCATTTCAAATTGGTTTCTTGAACATGACAATGAGTTCACTGTACTAAAATGGCCCCCACAGTCACCAGATCTCAACCCAATAGAGCATCTTTGGGATGTGGTGGAAGCGGGAGCTTCGTGCCCTGGATGTGCATCCCACAAATGTCCATCAACTGCAAGATGCTATCCTATCAATATGGGCCAACATTTCTAAGGAATGCTTTCAGCACCTTGTTGAATCAATGCCACGTAGAATTAAGGCAGTTCTGAAGGCGAAAGGGGGTCAAACACCATATTAGTATGGTGTTCCTAAATATCCTTTAGGTGAGTGTATATATATATATATAGCTATAGCAAAATACCCGCGTTTGGCAGCGGAGAAGTAAAAAGAAAAGAAAACATATTAATAATAACGTAACATGATTGACACTGTAATTGTTTTGTCATGAGTGTTGCTGGCATTATATATATACACATAATATATATATATATATTGTGGCCCCGGCCGGGGCTGGAGCCCCGCCGGGACGCCCAGGAGGACATGAGGAGGGCTTGTGCCTCCTCCAGACCCGAGGCGTCCGTCCTGGTTCTATTGGGAGCCACGGGTCGAGGGCATGGAAGCCCTACCCTGTAGGGGCCCGTGGTTGCCGCCAGGCGGCGCCCCGATGCCGGTTGATCCCATGCAGTCGCCGGCCGGAGCTGGAGCCCGGCGGGACGCTGGAGGGCGAGAGGAGGGCTTGTGCCTCCTCCACACCGCGGGCGTCCGTCCTGGTTCTGTTGGGGGCCACGGGTTGAGGGCATGGAAGCCCTTCCCTGTAGGGGCCCGTGGTCACCGCCAGGCGGCGCTCGATGCGGTTTATCCGCGACGGTCGCGGCTGGGGCTGGAGCCCGGCGGGGCGCTTGAGGACAAGAGGAGGCGAGTGCCTCCTCCAGACAGAGTGAGGCGTCCGTCCTGGTTACGCAGGGGCCTGGGTACAGGGCATGGAAGCCCAGCCCTGTAGGGACCCGTGGCCACCGCCAGGCGGCGCCCCTGTGCCTAATTATCCCGGAGCCCGGCACTTCCGCCACACCAGGAAGTGCGGAAGACTTTATGTGGCGCCCGGAGAGCTGCCAGGAAGGCAGCCAGCACTTCCGCCACGCTGGGGCGTGGCCAAGGAACAGGTGCGGAAACACCTGGGGCTCATCCGGGAGCCTTATTTAGGGCCGCCTCCCTCCAGTCAGCGGTGGAAGTCGGGAGGAAGCAGGCGGAGCTGGAGAGAGAGGGACGGAGGCGGCCAGGAAGGCACAAAGACTGTGGGCCTGGACTTGGGGAGATCGGTGCGAGAAGGCACTGGGGGTGCACGTGAGCACAAACTTTGTAAATAATACTGTAAATAAATGGTGTGTGGTGACAATATGATGTCCGTCTGTCTGTGCCGGGGCCAGCGTTTACAGTGGCGTAGTCGGCAGGATGCTCCGCCTGGTGCAAGGCGGGGACCTGTATCAAAAATGTCTGTGAACGGCCCGGCGCAGCAGCGGACCCACACACTGGCGCAGCGGCGCCGTGCACAGCCCAGCGGGCGTTTACCCGGAGACGCCGCCCGGACGCGTATGGCGAGCTTGCCAGGTGCGGAGGAAGGACCATGGGCATTGCTGGAGTGCAGCGGGCTCCGCAAGCACGTCGTGGCAGAAGCGCCTGGGGCGGCAGGCCGCCTATCGAGGCCATGCGGAGGCGTTTCCCGGACAGACAGGACCCGGGAGGTAAGTTTCCTGCTCGCAGGGGAAGGGCCCGCGTCTGTTTTTTCTTTAACAGGCAGGGGCCGCCCGGATCCTTGTCGGTGGCAGGGGCCTGTCGAACGCGGTGCCTGCGTTAAGCGCCGCAGCAGCGGAGAGCTGCTGAAAGGAGACGCTGCAACCTGAAGAGCCAGCATGTCGCCGCACTAGGGAGGAAAGAGCCAAAATGGCGCGGGCGGATGTCCCGCCAGCTGACAGGCACGGGTTGGCTGGTGTGTCTAGTGTGCCCGCCGAGGATTGGATGGGCGGGACCTAGGAATGCCAATCTCGTGCCAAAGCGAGACCATTGGGCCAGAGGGAGTGGCCCAGAGGAGGCAGGCGTCGCGTGGAGCCGATCGACAGGTAAGCTCACCGGCGTCTGTCTCTCTCTCCACCAGCGGCTCGGCGTGTGTCGGAGAGTCCCTTCGCCCGCCAAGCCGTCCTTAGAGGAGCTGCTCGTGTTCTCGCCGCTCAGTGTGAGCAGCTGGACGGAAAAGCGGTCGCGTCGGGAGAGACGCCGCGTGAGACGGAGGATCGGGCGGCGCTGGAACGAGGCGGCAGAACACGGCGGGGTGCGAGTATTACCGTCCCGTAAAGCAAGCGGGGAGGTTTGCGAACATGGCTGTGACCGTTGCACGGACGATCAGCTCAAGTAAGCAACCTCCCGACAGCAGGCGCCGGTGCAGGCGGCTAGCGCGAGGAGCTCGAATATGCAGGGGCTGGTAGGATCGGGGCTGCTGAGTGCCCTGGGTCCTAGCGCCCTGCGCTCAAGCCTGCAGCTGTCTCCTGTCGCTCTGCCTGGGCGCAGCGGGGCTGGATTTGAGCTTTTGCTGTGCTCAGACCCAGACCGTCAGCTCGTCCAGAAAAGAAGGAGGAAACGAAGGGTGAATGCGGTTCCTCCGATAGGAGAAGGCTGGCGCTGGGTGCGCGTCCGGAGAAGGGCCGTCCTCTGTGTGGGCAGAGGAGATCCCCTGGGCGGCTGGGCGAACCGCCTGCGAGGCGTGCCGGACAACAGGCGGGCCGGGCATGGAACCTGCGGCGGAGGACTTCAGCAGGCAAGTCAGGGGCTGTCGGGAGGGGGCAGGAGCACTGCGGAGTGCGGGAGACGGCAGGGCACTCGGGTGAGTGTCCTGGCAGTGCTTCTGGCCCTCTTTTCCTTTTCCACAGGCGAAGCCCCGGCGGCGCTGAGGGCGGCGTCGTCAGGGACCTGCCCTCCTGGAGCGGGCCGCTCCGCGGGAGGGCTCCACGCCGAGAGGCCAATAGTGTCCCAACTGCGGGGAACAGCGGGCGAGGCGGCGCAGACCACAGGGGCGTTTGCGCCCGGCGGGGGTGCCGAGGCGGATGTCCCAGGGTGCGTGTTGGACCCTGGGGGCATAGTAGGACCCTCGCCGGGGCGTGCTGCCCTTCGGGTTGTGCCGTTGGACCACGTGTCCTCGCTAGCGGTGGGGCACTGTGGCCCCGGCCGGGCTGGAGCCCGCCGACGCCAGGAGGACATGAGGAGGGCTTGTGCCTCCTCCAGACCGCGAGGGGGCGTCCGTCCTGGTTCTATTGGGAGCCACGGGTCGAGGGCATGGAAGCCCTACCCTGTAGGGGCCCGTGGTTGCCGCCAGGCGGTGCCCCGATGCCGGTTGATCCCATGCAGTCGCCGGCTGGAGCTGGAGCCCGGCCGGGACGCCTTGGAGGACGAGAGGAGGGCTTGTGCCTCCTCCACACCGCGAGGGGCGTCCGTCCTGGTTCTGTTGGGGGCCACGGGTTGAGGGCATGGAAGCCCTTCCCTGTAGGGGCCCGTGGTCACCGCCAGGCGGCGCCCGATGCCGGTTTATCCCGCACGGTCCGCGGCTGGGGCTGGAGCCCGGCGGGGCGCTTGGAGGACAAGAGGAGGGCGAGTGCCTCCTCCAGACAGAGTGGGGGCGTCCGTCCTGGTTACGCAGGGGGCCTCGGGTACAGGGCATGGAAGCCCAGCCCTGTAGGGACCCGTGGCCACCGCCAGGCGGCGCCCCTGTGCCTAATTATCCCGGGAGCCCGGCACTTCCGCCACACCAGGAAGTGCCGGGGGGAAGACTTTATGTGGCGCCCGGAGAGCTGCCAGGAAGGCAGCCAGCACTTCCGCCACGCTGGGCGTGGCCAAGGAACAGGTGCCGGAAACACCTGGGGCTCATCCGGGAGCCTTATTTAAGGGGCCGCCTCCCTCCAGTCAGCGGTGGAAGTCGGGAGGAAGCAGACGGAGCTGGAGAGAGAGGACGGGAGGCGGCCAGGAAGGCACAAAAGACTGTGGGCCTGGACTTGGGGAGATCGGTGCGAGAAGGCACTGGGGGTGCACGTGAGCACAAACTTTGTAAATAATACTGTAAATAAATGGTGTGTGGTGACAATATGATGTCCGTCTGTCTGTGCCGGGGCCAGCGTTTACAATATATATATATATATATATATATATATATATATATATATATATATATATATATATATATATATATATATATATATATATCATACATACACACACACACACACTATGGGGTGCCAAACAGGCAAATAAATTGATTTTGTGAATATATAAAGTCAAAAGTTGAATTTATAAAGTCATCGCTGGAATATATAAAGTCAAAACCTGAATAAATAAAGTCAGCGTCGTAATTTATAAAGTCATTCCTGATTATATAAAGTCAACATCGGAGTATATAAAGTCAAAGTCAAAATCTATTGATTGAAACGACTCTGAACTGAACTAAGTGAACAAAAATGTATTCAGAAAAATAAATTAAAAAAAAAAAACAAGGTTCGGATAATGTTTTGAAAAAGATGCATGTGCCATGCCCAGAATTGGTTCCTGCCTTGCACCCAGTGTTGGCTGGGATTGGCTCCAGCAGACCCCCGTGACCCTGTGGTCGGGTTCAACGGGTTGGGAAATGGATGGATATTCCAGCGCTTAATTTATATATTCCGACGCTGACTTTATATACTGTATTGAAGTTTTGACTTTATATATTGCAGCGCTTACTTTATATACTCAAGTTTTGACTTTATATAGTTAAATGTAGTCATCATTGCATAACTTTTTCTTTACCATAGAAATTTAAAGACTAAATTCAACTTCCATTCCTAACAAAGATATTTCTGGCGACTAAATAGAACCTACTTATATCCAAATTCGAGCTATTGAGCTGTCGCCTGCCTGCCTGAATAAGTCACCCTCACTTCGCTCTTACTTTTTTACCGTTCATTTAATCATGGCTAGTGGCGGAAAAATTATAAAATGGAAGGAGGATTATAATTTTAACTTAGTTACAAAGTGATCAAAACTCTCGTTTATATCCTGCGTCCTCTCATTAAACTTGTATCCTGCATTTCCCGTGGGCATGACAAACGCCAGCAGCAGCCTATGAATTAATTTAAACTTTAGGTTTACACATTGCTTTGTTTCCGAAGTAGCTGCAGGCATGAATAAGCTTGAACAGTATGTGTCACTCGCTCGCTTCTTATTGTTTCGCTGCCTTCTCAATTGTATAATGCATGTTTTCTTCAGCGCTTTTTGGAGCTCTTCCTGGTTTTCTACGCACTGCGTTGACAGTCAGTTCACGTGATTACGTGGGGGCGTGATGATGTCACACTATTTCACCCCCACAGCTTTCGAGCTCAACTCCATTACAGTAAATGGAGAAAAATGGCTTCCAGTTATGACCATTACGCGTAGAATTTCGAAATGAAACCTGCCCAACTTTTGTAAGGAAGCTGTAAGGAATGAGCCTGCCAAATTTCAGCCTTCTACCTACACGGGAACTTGGAGAATTAGTGATGAGTGAGTAAGTCAGTCCATTTTCGTTTATCTATACTAATAAAAGTCAAAGCCCTCATGACTCATTCACTCACTCACTCACTCACTGACTCATCACTAATTCTCCAACTTCCCGTGTAGGTAGAAGGCTGAAATTTGCCAGGCTTATTCCTTACAGCTTACTTACAAAAGTTAAGCAGGTTTCATTTTGAAATTCTACACGTAACAGTCATAACAGTCTATAACGGTCAACAACGTCCGCCATGTTGAACTTTCTTATTTATGGCCCCATCTTCACGAAATTTGGTAGGCGGCTTCCCTGCGCTAACCAAAACCAATGTACATACTTATTTCGGTGGTATGACGCCACTGTCAGCCACCATATTGAACTTTCCAACGTCACTAATTCTCCAACTTCCCATGTAGGTAGAAGGCTGAAATTTGGCAGGCTCATTCCTTACAGCTTACTTACAAAAGTTAAGCAGGTTTCATTTCGAAATTCTATGCGTAACGGTAATAACGGTCAACAACGTCCGCCATGTTGAACTTTATTTATGGCCCAATTTTCACGAAATTTGGTAGGTGGCTTCCCTACGCTAACCGAAACCAATGTATGTACTTGTTTCGGTGGTATGATGCCACTGTCGGCCGCCATATTGAACTTTTCAACGGTCTTTGTTACTTATGGGCCCATCTTCAAGAAATTTGGTACACGGGTTCCCAACGCTAACTGAATCCGTACGTGCAGCTCGGTCACCATGTGAGGCAGCGTTGGGTCCCCCATCCCAACGCCTCCCACGTTGGCTGGCTGCCTGCCTATATAAGGCTGTCCGTCGCTCCAGTCTCTACATTCCCTTCCTTGCTATGTCACAGGATTCATGTCTCCCTGCTGATAACTACAGCCTTTTAATTTAATCCACGGCTTCTCTACTATTTTATTGTTCATTTATTACGATTATAGTTATTGTGTAGGTATTTTAGACTTACTTTACATTGTTCAGGTACCCATTTCCTTTATCATTCCAACAGTAACCCCATTAACATGTCTATCAAGGTGATCACCATCGATCAAAGAACTGTCACTTACCGAGTGGTTTCCATGCCCGGAGATGGCACCTGCCTTTTACATTCTCTTTGTTACATATTGCACGGCCGTATCAGGCTCACTCTTGATATCCGGAAGAACATTGGGTCTTATGTATTGAATGACTGGGACAGGTTCAAGGTGTAGACTACTGACGGTACAGGAGATAATTATACTACACAGGAGCACTAGGAGAGTGAAATGCTTAAACCCTTCACCTATGGATCTGCATGTGAGTTGATGGCTGCCGCTGAATTGTTCTGTTGTCGCTTTCAAGTGTACCGAAATGGCCAAATATTTTACAATTTTCGACAACCGCCAATACCTCTTAAACATCTTAGATTCACAGGTGACGATTTCAGTAGTGGACACTTTGATGTTTATGAATGTTTAAACTCTCAAAAGCTGGATGTGAAGTTATCGATGAAACCGGTTGTATACTTACAACGCTTGACAGATGCCGAATGTCTCTTCAACACAAGTCCTACAAATACTGTCATAATTGAAACACACCATGAAACTCAAACTGATTATGACAGCAGCAATCCAAGCTGTGAGATTTGAAACAAGATTACTTTTCACATGGCCAACTGTACATTGCATGCTCAATAGTAAGCTCAGCGCACAGCTTGGTCATATTACAACCGGAGGGCCAAACTCACAATGTGGTATACAAAGAGATCCATAACAAATAATTATTGGTATATTTTCCCTCAGTTTAAAAAGGTTTAATTTTCTTCTTAATAAAAATTTTAAAGCAGTACTTCAGCGCTGCGAAGCGCGGGTATTTTGCTAGTATGTTATATATGTTGCATACTTGAAAGCATAATGTTAAACACTGCAAAGCAGAAAAAAAGAATACATATTCTCATGTGCAAACATGGTGGTTTTAATGCAAATAAAAGTTTCTTAAATTGTGAAAAATTCCACCATCCTAGGTCCATCACAGTCTGCACTGGAGAAGATGGCAGCTACAACAATTTACAATGAAGGTATGACAATGTCAACATACTATTGACAACATACTATTAATAATCATCTCGTATCTCTACCAAACTAACTCTGTGCTTTGTATTTCAAAGGTTTACCAAAGATGACCCAATTTGTATTTACCGGTAAACAGATTAATCGTGTGAAGCGACATCCTGCAGACCTTAACAAATAAAAGCACCTAAAAATCACTGACTGTTCTTGTATTTATACATTTCACTTGTGCCAAGGACTGACTACCAAATGCAGATCCAGACATTGTAATCAGGGGCTCATTCTTTACCCATCATGTCATGTCCGCTTTTAAATTTGTATAAAAGTTTCATGAACTCTCACACAGAAAGAATGATGCACGTACATATAAGGACCTCAGCTTGTAACTGCAATCTCAAGTACAAATTAATATTTTGGGGGATCCTAAACCAATTTACAAGTGTAAATGTTATCGATTTTGCCAATAAAAGGGATAAGTTACATTTCAAGCAAGTCTACCTTATCTAAGTCTTTTCTTCTTATATACAGAAGAATGAAATTGTCAGATCTAGCAGAACAGAATCTAGTATTTTCTTGATTTATTAATGTATTCCACTTGCTAATTTAGGAGAAAATAATTGTATTCCTAATTTCACTTATATTTTATGTCTCGATTGTCACCTCCAAGGAGGTCAGCATTTCCAGATTTGCAGCTGTCACTCGGCTGTGGTCAGGCACATTTGCACAGAAGCCACTACGTGATAAAGGCAATGCCATTTTATACAAGGACGGGGGCTTCTTGGAGTTAACATCAGAACTTTAAATAATTTACAGGAAAAGCATCACTGGAAAGGAAAACTAATTTCTTGTGTTCATAATTTCCTCCTCTGTCTTTTGACAGTGCAGTGTAAATGTTTATGCTTAGATGATCTCACGCTTGCTCCCACATGATTTTGCCCAATATACCGTATATCAAAGCACATAGAAACTCTCCCTGGTTTAATGAAAACACTTGCGCTCTTAAATTAGAGTGTCGAAAACTGGAGCGCAGATGGAGAACAACAAAGCTACATGTCTTTCAAATTGCATGGACAGAGAGTGTTAATAAATATAAAAAAGCCCTCTTTAAAGCTTGCTCAGAATACTATTCTACATTAATAGATAGCAATAATAAAAATCCTCGGGTACTGTTTAGAACAGTGGCTAAATTAACAAATGGCAATTCAGATCAACAGTGCAAAATATCAACAGATATTAGCAGTACAGACTTTATGAACTTCTTCAATGAGAAAACTAAAAATATAAGATCCCAGATCTCAGCATCACAGTACAAACCAAATACTAGCTTAGCAGACCCTGTCTCACATTGCATTCAGCACTTTAATAATTTTAATCCTGTAACTGAGCAGGAAGTCTTAACTTTAATTTCTAAAATGAAGCCCACTACTTGTTCCCTAGATCCAGTGCCAACAAAACCAGTAAAAAGTGCAATGGATGTTCTTGCAGTGCCTATTCTAAACATTATCAATAATTCATTATTGCATGGCACAGTACCTGATGCACTAAAAGTGTCAGTAGTTAAACCATTACTTAAAAAGTCAGGCCTAGACCCACACATACTAAATAATGATAGGCCTATTTCAAATTTACCATTTCTCTCTAAAATACTAGAAAAAGTAGTCGCCAGTCAGCTTCAGTCACATCTTACACATTGCAATTTATTTGAAGAAATTCCAGTCTGTTTTACGCACTGGTCATAGTACAGAAACGCACTAACACGGGTTGTAAATGACATTCTGATATCCTCTGATGAAGGAAACTCCACTGTAATTATGTTGTTGGACTTAAGTGCAGCATTTGACACCATTGACCATTCTATTTTACTGCACAGGCTAGAAAATGATGTTGGGCTTACAGGCACCATGCTCGCTTGTTTAGTTCTTATTTATCAAATCGATTCCAATATGTACAGAAATGTGCTGACAGTACTCCATCATTATACACAGAAGTTCAATATGGTGTCCCAGGGCTCAGTACTGGGACCTTTACTGTTTTCACTTTACATGCTTCCACTGGGATCTCTCATTAGGAAACATAATGTTAATTTTCACTGTATGCAGATGACACCCAGTTATACCTTTCATTTAAATCAAATGAAGTTTCTCCGATGTTGTCTTTAATTAGTTGTGTTAGTGAATTAAAGGAATGGATGAATGAGAACTACTTGTCTTTAAATACAGATAAAACAGAGATGTTAATTGTTGGAGGGAATGACGCTGATCACAGCAATATTTTGTCATCATTTAACTCAGTTGGAATCCCAATTAATTTTACTGAATCAGCCCGCAATCTAGGAGTTATCTTTGACTCTAGCATGTCATTTAAAGCACATATTACAAAGTTGTCCAAAACATGTTTCTTCCATCTTAAAAATGTTAGGAAATTAAGGGCTTTCTAAATAAACAGGATTGTGAGAAATTAATTCATGCATTTATCTCTAGTAGGATTGACTACTGCAATGCGGTGTTCACTGGCTGTTCAAACTGTTCTCTATACAGCCTCCAGTTAATCCAAAATGCGCTGCAAGAATTATTACAAGAACAAGAAAATACGAACACATAACTCCAGTTCTTAAATCCTTACACTGGCTCCCAGTTAAGTTTAGGGCAGATTTCAAAATCCTCCTTTTAACATATAAAGCATTAAATGGCCAAGGTCCGCTTACTTGTCTGAACTTATCATGACTTACAAACCTGAGCGCACATTAAGATCTCAAGATGCCGGTCTGCTTAGGATTCCAAGGATTAATAAAATAACAGTGGGAGGTCGAGCTTTTAGTTACAGGGCCCCTAAACTGTGGAATGGTCTTCCTGCTTCTATAAGAGATGTCCCTTCGGTCTCAGCCTTTAAATCACTACTTCAGTTTAGCATATCCTGACTAGAGCTGCTGATTAACTGTACAGACTGCATCTCTGTTGTTAGTCATTAGCACTAAAACATAAGTAACATGATAGTTATAATTGAATACTAACCCTCACCTATCCTGTTTCTGTTCTCGGTACTCAAATGTGGCATTGGTGCCACGCCCACCTGCCAAGTTGTTTGCCTGCCTATGGTAAAGTCATCCCTGATGGAGGATCACAGGAATCATGGGAAAGAGGGGTCCTTTCATCGGATTGGCTGGCAGCACTGTTTCAGCCGTGGAATGGCCAAATGGGGAGGCAGCTTGATGGATGAGGTCTCCAGGACTCTAAAAATATCCAAATCTTATTATATGATATCATCTACTGTTACATTCTGCTCCATACTTGTAAAATTTGTATTTTATGCTGTATTGAGGATTTGTTCTGTACTGTGTATTGTATTCACCCCCTTCTTTTGACACCCACTGCACGCCCAACCTACCTGGAAAGGGGTCTCTCTTGGAACTGCCTTTCCCAAGGTTTCTTCCTACAAGGTTTTTTTGGTAGTTTTTCCTTGTCTTCTCAGAGAGTCAAGGCTGGGGGGCTGTCAAGAGGCAGGGCCAGTTAAAGCCCATTGCGGCACTTCCTGTGTGATTTTGGGCTATACAAAAATAAACTGTATTGTATTGTATTGTATATCAAACCTCTGACATGCAATTATTAATTTGTGATACAAGTAAATTATTTATTGACATACATCTTTAATTACAGCAGGTCTTACGAAACTTGTATTTAGTCCAGGAGTTTGCATATTAAATGTAGAATTTTACTGTATCCTGTTGATCGATTGTATTGTCTGACTTTGCTCTGATCTGTTTAAAGATAAAAGTTACAACATGGATTGTTTAAACAGATTGTAATGGTGTCAGTAAAGGCTGCTTAGAGTTGAGAAAAAATCTGATATGTTGCTATATTGAAAGTTACCAGCACTATAGCGCTTTGCCATAAATGGGCGCTCATTTTGAACAAACAAGCTAAATTTCAAAAGACCGCCATCATTCCAGCTCAGAGAGACACATTACTACTCAAGGAGCAGTACACAAACTGGAAAGTAAAGCAGCAAAGGCAATGCACAAGCTACATTAAGGGTTAGTAATTATGAACACTTTCACTTCCCAGTGTGTTCTTGTCCAGATTATTTTTTGCTTTGCACTACAGGATGCCTAATTTTTCAAAATCACTTTCTTTATCTTATTTACCCGTGATCTTCATCATGCGAGTGCTTCAGCCAGAAAGCCACAACTTGATCCAGCTCAGCACAAATCTTTTTGCGGAAGCTTTCCAAAACCTCTTCAGCCATGGAAAAACTCTACAAGAGTAAAACATTGCAGTTATTACAACACTTTGCCATATAGGAGCATTCTAAACAGGCAAAATAAAGACCGACTGCCTGCCTCATGAAGGAAGCAGGAACCATCACCACTTGAAAAGCAAAAAACAAAAAAAAAAAAAAGTTTACATAAACTCACATACTATACTGTGATACGTCAATTTTTCTGCAACTCATATTAAACACAACACGGATCTATTTTTGTGCAATAGCCCAGTAAACACTAACTAAACCATCACAAATGGGGGTTTGTATAATAATAATTTGCATCAGCATATAAGCAACACAGTAAACTGAAACAATTTATCCTGTTTGCAGTACCTGGGACAAAAGCCCAGTGGCATAGTGCTAATGAGATTTTATGTAAGACAAATGTCCCTCAGCCTGGTTAGCAAAATGATGGCCGTAAGCATGCAACTGGACGATGGTGGGTATTACGCCAACAGGATACATTGTTATACCATACCTGACTTCAGGGCTGAAGGCACACAAGCTTGCAGTCAAAGAATCTGGTGCTCCTTCCTAGTTTTAATGATGAGACATGAGAGATACAGGAATATCGAGCAGTTGATAGCCAGGGGGCCTTGATATAATTAAAGATCGATGCCACTCATGAAAATCTCTGTGGAGACTAACAAAAAACACACACACACACACACTTTTGTTTTTTTTAGCCTGTGGTTATTTTAAACAGAAGAATACACCTTAACATGTCCATGTGTGCGTCCAACAGGGACTCAAACTAGATCTCAATTAATACCCTGTACTTTTAAGTACTGTATCACCTACATTGTATGCTACATGCATTGCCACGTCATTATGGGAAAATGTTTTGACAAAAGAAAGACACACAACATAATTAATAACTTCAGTGGTAGAAATCCATGAAGCCTAAAGCAACAAAACATCCTCCAAAAAACCGCTGCCCTGATGTTAACCTCAAAATATGTTGTTGCTGCCACGCCTGAGGTTTAATCTTCAGGTTAAAAGCAAGTTTCACTGGTTTATGGAGACACATGGGTGACAAAGGAGACAGCGCACTATAGCAAGTGCCCTGTTGAGCCTGACCGCATTCACCTTAGGCCAGGATAATAATACATTTTGTGTAGATACAGTAGTGCCTTTCCCATGCTCAAGGCGCAGTCACAGAAAAGTCACTACTAAGCACTTCAATTTTTTCCATCGTTTTCTAGAAGCGCTTGCAATTCTAACCAATGGGCGGCACGGTAGCGCAGTGGTAGTGATGCTGCCTCACATTTAGGAGACCTGGGTTCGCTTCCTGGGTCCTCCCTGCATGGAGTTTGCATGTTCTCCCCGTGTCTGTGTGGTTTCCTCACACAGTCCAAAGACATGCAGGTTAAGTGCACTGGCGATCCTAAATTATCCCTAGTGTGTGCATGGGTGTCCTGTGGTGGGCTGGCGCCCTGCCCGGGATTTGTTCCTGCCTTGCACCCAGTGCTGGCTGGGATTGGCTCCAGCAGACCCCCTGTGACCCTGTGTTAGGATATAGCGTGTTGGAAAATGACTGACCGACTTCCTACTCCAACCTTCATGGTCACTTGGCCTACACCTTTTATGACGCTGCCTCCTGTCTCTTACATTATCAGCTACCTCATTAATGCCTGTGGTGCCATCAATGCCCTTTTCCTATGCAACATCTAAAGGAGTTTGGAATGCAGTCTTACCCACAGAATGCGGATTCTCACAAGCAGAGGTTTGGTTTAGTAAGTAAGCAGTCAGTGATAACAGCCTATTCTTCAGCTCATACAGGATCTCCAGCCTGTTGGCAGCCCATTTGTATGTTTCTGACCACACAAACTAAGGCAACATCCCTATTACTATGATCAAAAATGATCTCCATCCACAACTAGTATTTACATATTGTTTACAAAAGTATTTTCATCCATTTTAATACACCTAGAAATGCACATGACGCAATTGCCGTCTAGACAGGGCATGCACATGGCATAGGTATCTTTAACCAGGCATGGAGATTTTAAGCCCAATTTGCAGTTGCTGACAGATGTTCAGAGTTGGCCTTAGTTTCAGTTTCATAAGCAAGTCTTTCACATGCAGTATGAGAGTGGATAGAATGCCCGATTGCATCTTACAATTGGGATGTTGCACAATTGAAGAATACTTGTCATGTCAGAAATTTCAATCAGTTGTCTTATATTGGGGGCACTCTCACAAGGCAGTTTTCTCATGTTGCCATCAAGCTTCCCAAAATTAATTGCACAATGACTGCATATAGTGTGCATTGTACACATCGTAGCATGTAAATTGGACCAAATTTGCTTGTACAGTTTTAGCACATACAAGACTGGTGACTTTTAAGCAATGGGCTAAGTCACTTGACCATGATTTCTTAAAAAAAAAAAAAATAATATCACACAAAATGCAATTTAGATGCATATACGTAAGCAACACAGCACACTTCATGTAAAGCAACTCTTCTATGCCCACTATGTTGGAATGTTTTTCTTCCATGAGGGTGACCAGTCACAGGATCCAATCGGGGAAGAACCATTTAACAAACATGAACCAATTCAGCATTTCAAGATATCTTTGATTTCTCCCATCCACAATGAAATGGGAGCGGCACAGTGGCACAGTGGTTAGCAGTTATGAGACCCGGGTTTGCCTCCTGGGTACTCCCTGCGTGGAGTTTGTATGTTCTCCCCGTATTTGCGTGGGTTTCCTGCGGGTACTCCGGTTTCCTCCCTCAGTCCAAAGACATGCAGGTTAGGTGCACTGGCGATTCTAAATTGTCCCGTGTGTGTGCGCGCCCTGCCCGGGGGTTTGTTTCCTGCCTTGAGCCCTGTGTTGGCTGGGATTGGCTCCAGCAGACCCCTGTGACCCTGTAGTTAGGATATAGCAGGTTGGATGATAGATGGACAATAAAATGGTGCGCTGGGGTTTTTTGAAAGTATCCAGCTCTGGAGAGTGCTTTCAGAAGTATTTGTATTCAGAGGTTGAAAACACTGCTGTAACATGGATGAAAAGCAAAACAATTAAGATGTATGTCTGCATTTTTAGATGAAGACAAAATAATGTAAGTTAAGGCCTAACAGCAGGACAAACACAGGCAGTCCTCATAACTCACCCCAGACACTTGATAGAATAACTCATAAAAAGTAGACTTCAATTTAAGTAATATTACACCAGTGGTGCCCGGTGTGCACAGCACCTTTATATCAGATTATGATTGCTCCTTTACCGATTTTATAGTAATTATTCTTTTCATAAACAATTGTTCCAGAGAAATTATTTTTCAAATCCACTCATTATTTAAAAATGACTCCTTTTGAAGAACTACCCACCCGGATCTGCCATGGAAGATTTTGAACTGCAGATGGGAAATGTTAAAGATTTCTTGACCTTTAGTTGCCTTTACAATGTTCTCAAAAAGGAAAAAATATGACAGGTTTAAAAACAAAAAAAAAGGTTTAAAAAAAATGTAACTTCTTGTTTTAGTTGACTCTATAATGATCAGCAGTCTGTATGGAATTTGCTTGTTTTTATCCCACATGTCCACAATCATGCTTGTTAGATGAACTGGAGAGGTCAAATTGGCCTCATGTGATGTGGTCCTATAAAGGACCACCACTCAGTCCTAGGTTGGCTCCTGTCTTGTGCCCTGTATTACCAGGACAGGCTCTGGCTCTCCCAGGGATGCTGATTAGGATTAAGCAGGTTTAAAAAAAAATGGTAAACTACTAACTATTTATGATCACACTTATTTCAACTCCAACAAACTGGGCTGAACACAAAGATCTGCGTTTAACTGCTTTACCTCATTCAGCGATTTGCAAATCTCATAAACCCATATTTTATTCACTATAAAACACAGGAAACATACAAAATGTTTAAAACTGAGAAAAAGTACCATTTTAAAGAAAAGAATAAGGTTATTTTGAATTTGATGGCAGCATCACATCTCAAAAAAAGTTGGGATAGAGCCATGTTTACCACTGTGTAGCATCCCCTCTTCCTTTAACAGTCCGTATACATTTGGGAACAGAGGAGACCAGTTGCTGGACCTTTGGGAAAGGAATGTTGTCCAAATTCTTGTCCGATACAGGATTCTAGCTGCTCAACAGTCCTCTTTCTCCTGTTGTATTTTTAGTTTCATGATGCCCCAAATGTTTTCAACTGGTGAAAGGTCAGGACTGCAGGCAAGCAAGTTCAGCAGCCGGACTATTCTACTACAAAGCCATGTCGTTGTAACAGATGCAGCATGTGGTTTAGCAGTGTCACACTGAAATATACACGGCATTCCCTGAAAAAGGCGTTGTCCCGAAAATCTGTATATACCTTTCTTTCAGCATTGATGATGCCTTTGCAGATGTGCAAGCTGCCAGCTCCATTGGTGTTAATGCATCCCCATACCAGAGATGCAGACTTTTGAACTGAACACTAACAACAAGACGGATGGTCCGTCTCCTCTGTAGTCAGTAGGCCGTAGCGTCCAAGTTTTCCAAAAATAATTTTAAATTTCAATTCCTCGGACCATAGAACAATTTTCCACTTTGCCTCAGTTAATTTTAAATGAGCTTTGGCCCACATAAGACGCAGTATTTTTGGATCATGTTCACATATGGCTTCTTCTTTAAATGACAGAGCTTTAATTGGCATATGTGGATGGCACAGCAAACGGTGTTCACAGGCAGTGATTTCTGAAAGTGTTCTTGAACCCATGCAGTGATTTCCATGTTTTCCGGTTTTAATGCAGTGCCACCCGAGGGCCTAAAGCTCACAGGCATCCAATATTGATTTTCGGCCTTGTCCCTCAAGCACAGATTTCTCCCGATTCTAAGAATCTTTTGACGATATTATGTACTGTAGATGAGATATTCAAAGTCGTCACAATTTTACATTGAGGAACATTATTCTGAAATTGTTCCACAATTTGTAGATGCAGTTTTTTGCAGATTGATGAACCTTTGGACCTCTTTACTTCTGAGAGATTCTGCCTCTCTAAGATGCTCTTTTTTATGTCCAATTATATTACAGACCTGTTGACTATTAACCTAATTAGCTGCAAAATGTTCCTCCAGCTGTTCACTTTTAGTACCACTTACTTCTACTGACTTGTCAGTCAGTCATTCATTATTCAACCTGCTATATCCTAACACAGGGTCACGGGGGTCTGCTGGAGCCAATCCCAGACAGCACAGGGCACAAGGCATGAACAACTCCCAGGCAGGGTGCCAGCCCACCTCAGGACACACACCAAGCACACACTAGGGACAATTTTAGGATCGCCAATGCACCTAACCTGCATGTCTTTGGACTGTGGGAGGAAACTGGAGTACCCAGAGGAAACCCACGCAGACACGGGGAGAACATGTAAACTCCATGCAGGAAGGACCCGGGAAGCGAACCCAGGTCTCCTTACTGCGAGGCAGCAGCACTACCACTGCGCCACCATGCCACCCAGTAATCTTTATACTGCAAGAAATTTTTATAACAAGATTTAATGTGAATATAATAATTTCCATCATCTTACGTTTTCTTTTACATGGTCTCAGGGAGCTGAGGCCTACTGCAGCCGCTTTGACCTTAAGACATCTCAGCCTGGGATGTGACTCTTGCCTAGCATAGAAGGCTAATGTGCAGGTCTGCGGAATGAAAATTGTAGTACCAGGACAAGAAGCTCAACACACGAGTACAGTTAAAAAGTGAACATGCCACATGGACAGTTACTATTTGAAAAACCAAAGCCAAGTTCACAAACCTCTCAGGCAACTTCAGTAACTATTGAGCATAGTGATACATTTAAAAAGAAAAAAAAAGCACAATAACTACCAAGTTTTGCTTAGTTTAAATGTTGTTTCATTTGTTTGAACTTAGTAAGATATTGGTTAAATAAAAAAAAATAAAAAATAAGATTAATTCCTTCTTAATTTTCTGAATTGTTGGCATCTGTCTGTTTTGCACTTCTTAAGATTGATGTGTTGCATGTTGATTGGAACATGAAAGTAAGGATTCCACAATACTCTGTGCATGTGACAATAATAGATGTATATTACGTATAAATACTGAATTCCCCTCTACTAAACAGGGCCCTGTACTTTTTCCCTAAAGATCTGCCTGATCAAAACCTTTTTCTTTAACCCTTTTATTATGATTTTGCTGTGAGTTACACAGCTATAGATGGGTTGAAATGTAAGTGATCAGCATAGATCTCTACTTTAACATTTGCAGTTCTGCCATCCACTGGAATATATTTTGCAATGCATGCAGTAATAAAATGCATTGTACTTGTCATTGTAACAAATGGCACATCACAAACATTTGTACTAGTAAAATGTACTACTACAAATGTTTGTAAGCTCCACCTGTTGGGATAACAAATGCAAAACATTTGTCATATGCCATTTGGTATGGGATTCATAAAAGCAGTGATAAAGTTTGTGATATGCCATCTGTTGGAAAAACGGAGACATAACAACACATCCTTTTATTTAGGTGGATTACTTATATAGTACTGTAAGTTGTGTGCAATAAATGTCTGCAATCCTAACTCATTTTTACATACTGAATCAGGAAGGAGCTAACACTGTAACTACTTCACTTGCAGAGATGAAATATGACTCACTGGAATATTAAAGCTTTTCAGATGAGATTTACTTGATTTATATTAATGCGTAAAGTTTTATTATCCAGAGTGAACACCACATTTCTGTTATCTACATTCTAATAAATCAGAACATAAGACATGAACTTATGAACTTACTTATAAGAAACTATATATTTAGCAGGACATTTCCCTTTTATTGCCCAACAAACAGGAGCCTCTGTCTATTGATTACCAAAAGTAGCTAAAGTACTATGTTTGGGAAACTGCACTTCAGGATTTATGTGCTTCCAGTGAGCTAACTTATCCACCAACATCCCTTGTGTCCCACTCGCATGCTGCACACAGATCACTGCAGCATGCTCAAATCATTACATTTTTATTGTACTTGTTAAACTGCCAGTTTACTCCCATGCGGCAACCCTGTTTCTTCTTTAAAGTTCTTTGTAATTGAACTTGCTGTTACTTGCATCACATGCATCTTTTAAAAAGTAAGCATTAGCAAGGCCTTGTCACATATGTCGTGAACTCTAACTGGGTGTACTAAAATTCCAAACTAGGGTGCCTTTTGTATGGTTTGTTATTATTTCCATGTTTATATGGGTTGCCTCCCAAAGTTCAAAGGCACTCTTGTTAGGTAATCAGGCCGACTGCAAGTGATAATGTGTCTGTGCCTGTATGAACTACTTCATTCACGCCTTGCATCAACTGCTGCTAAGATAAGCTCTTGATGTCCTAGAACCCTCTAGTTAAAAAAAGAGAGGTTGGGTGTGAAAAGACAGTCGGTTAGGTTGCAAAAATACCAGAAAACATGTCAAAGATATATCAAATTGATTTAACAAAATTTATGAACAAAACTGGTCACTGACTTTCTTAAAAATAGACAACACGGAATTATATGGACCATATTTTAGAGACACACTACTCGCATTCCCCTCCAATCTGTTAATGTTTTGTACAGTTCGATTCATCTATATTTTGAATTAGAGGAAATTATCCAGTTTAAAGCATTCTTGTTCATCTTTTTGCCAGATAAATTCACGAAGACATTATAGGAAATGTGGGGAGAAACTCAATACATATATTGACCAGAGAATGATTTGAACCAAATTTTTAGGACTGTGAGAACCACTTTTAAATCATGGTAGCCTGGTTGAAAACTAAATTATCTTTCATATAAGTGGATACTAAAACAAGAAAACAACACTTAAATTAACAATATTTAGCCAAAACTAGAATAGTTTACAGGTTATTCAACGAGTGCTAATGAAAATCTACACATAATGTGGAGTTCCAGGATTTTTAGAAAAACTGCAATGTGAGCTGTCAAATATTTCTAATGTTAACTTCCAGAAAAAAAATAACAGTAACATCTGCCAAAGGTTTACATACAAGATACGTATTAGGCAATACTAAATTGCATGTAGTTACGCTCCATAATTAAGGAAATTTAAAAGCATACTTAAAATATTTCACCAGTAAAAAGTATGTTTTATAGCATAGAATTGACAGAAGTCGGAGGTTTACTACTCCCTCCCCCATCTTCACCAGAACGTGCAGGACATCCTTAGGATATGCTGACTTCACAGGACAAGACACAACAGCACTCACTGCGGAAGGCTCACTACAGACTCCGCCATAAGACAACACTGTCGGCAAATTCATTTCTCTCGAATTAACTGCACTGACCATTCCTGCAAAGCATCCCTTAAATACGAACAAAAAGCTTTTCTCTAATTGCGAAATTAACCCAGCCCTGCAGATAGTGACTACTTGCTGCAGACATAACCCTGAAAAGATATCAGCTTGTTACCGACTCATTTCTTATTTTCGCATAAGCAGCTGTGCAATTAATAGACATAATTTCTTCGTTCTGAATCGGCAGCACGCCTTATTATTCATACTCACAGAATAACAGCAAACCAACTTGGTAGATCATATGACCGTGTACGTCCCTGAACTACGTCAAGGCGGAGCTCAGCCGTGTGACAAATCACGTGACTGACACGCCCTACTGGAAGATAAGTTTGATGCCTATCATTTATGCGCAAATAGAACTAACCCACCAGCATGTGGGCGTGTCATTTAAACCAATCTCCGCATTTACTTACTGGAAAAGAGCTGGCTACTAAAGAAGGGGCGTGGTTTATTGCTCCGCCTAGGAAAGTCTGATTGTTCAGCCTATCCATTTTTAAATAGTAACCCAAACCTCTGAGCTGCATTTCTCTTTCAGCACGTATCATTTTTTTTGGTCACACCGGCAACAAGAAGCTTTCAGCAATGCACTGTTACTTGCATAAAAGTGTTTGCTCTGATAATCAATTTTAATGTGAACCGTTTTCTTGTTAGAATGTTGAAAGATACCCTGAAGACCTTCTTACGTTGAGCGCTATAAAGAAGAATCTTTTGTCAAGCGTTTGTTCCCTCTGTACCTAGCTACTGATACATTACTTTTAAGTAAATTATTGTAGCTGGACAAGCTCCATATTTTCTGATAGATAAAAGCAATACTACAAAGTATACATTATTGAATCCATTTTTATCATAAGGTACCTTTTAAACAGAAAACTATCTAACATAGACCAGAAAAAAACAACGGGTTAGGGTCTTAGGTTTTGAAGAAAGGGTTAGCTTTCGTTTACCCATTTTCTGAACCAGTTTACTTCAGTACAAGGCTGAGCAGAACCACACCAGTTCCCATGGCAGCAGGCACTATTTTATGATTTTTATGTTAAACGTAAAATATTTCACTAAACATCTGTCAGACAGTGTGATTGAGTAACAAAGATTATGAACATTCACCTATTTTCCAGTACTTAAGTCCTAATAATGAACATGTTAAACCCTTTGGCATGGTAATCACTATTAAAGGGATCTTTATAGTAGAGAATAATTACTGTAACAGATTTTAATATATTTACATCATATAAATATATGTGTTTTTGGCAAAACACAGAAATAGTTCTGAGTTACTATGGTTATTCTTGCATTTCCATAAAATTGTGCAACATGATAATGTAAAGCATGTGCATAAATGCTCCTTCTCTGTAACTGTATGTCTCCTGATTAAATAGCTTGAGTTTAATACTCCATTGTATAAACATTTTCACTGCTGATAACATGCATACACTTAGGAAATGCAACACCACGCAGGTTTCTTAAGCAAAATACTTGTAATGTAATTCCAGCCTCACATGGTCAGCAATTTGCAAAGATGTTTGATCCATTTTTTCCAGCTATCTACATGCTTTATCTTACTAAAGAAATTTTTGAATTGCTTATTTTGCAGTTGTGTGAGAGGCTACACAGGTCAAAAAGGCATTAAACATCAACTGCCCCTTCCCAGTGAATCTGTAGTGTCTGTTGAAAAATATGTAAATTATACATAATCAGCAAAAATGTGGACAATAGCTGAAAGGAAAAAGTTAGGCAGACTTTTTAGGTTTGCATCAATTTATCCCACAAATAAATAAATAAGTGTTTTATTATTGAAAATTGCACCCACTTTAAAATTAAAATAAATGTCTGTAGAAACAAATGAAGAAGAAATGAATCATAGCTGCATTTAAAAAACATCATTCACAGGAGCTTTTATAAATGTAATTTTAACTTGTCACCAACATTTTTACTCATATAACTTTAAACAATATCACTTAATAAATATAAATAACTAAATGCTGTTTAACTCATTAAAATTTATGTTTCAAATACTGCATTAAGAAAAATAAATTCATTGGCTAAAATACATTCACTAACAGAACATGCTGAATTCCCAGGGTAGAAGGCCATAGTCTAAGTCTCAAAAATGATTTCATATAAAGTCAATCCTGCTTTAGAACAAATTGTTGTCCTGGTGCTGCATCAGTGCAGCAGGTTCATGCAGTCACTCCAAAAATGTTATTATTGTAGGAGAAATGTGAGATAAAATAAAATTGTACTAGAATCCTTCCTTTCAGTGTCTCTTGGGTAAATGCTGCTCTGGTAATTAAAGAATCCACCAATATATCAGGTCACGACTGGGCTGTTGATGAAGAGTTCCCTTGCCTGATACACGCAGTCTTCCTCAGATTGGCTTTAACCATGAGAAACTCTTGGTTATTTTCTTTTTCTGCCTTGGCTTCCATTCGCTCTTTCTGGAAATGGAAATACCAATTATCAATGAATTAATATTAACATTAAATTCAAATATTAAATAAACCTCTTTGGTAGAATAAATAATAACCATTTCAAATATGGAAGTTCTCTATTTTGTAATCACATTCCTGGTACAGCAAGAGCATGATCAAGAAGCAAGACAGATAAAGGGCCCAAAACAGAGCAATCAAAGTTGGTGAGTGAAGAGCACCTTTATATACCAGTGACTGTAGACAAGAGAAGCAAAGGGACATTTATTCCACTACTCTAGAGAGTTCCCCAGCCTGGGATTTACCAGGCAAAAAAGGACACGACAGAATTTGTAACAATCTGGTGGGAAGCTGAATGTTAATTTAGGCTGAGGATTTAGATCCATAAGCATCATCTGCTACAACACTCACAATGCATTAATCCACTGGTGAATCTCTGCGAATAAGACACTAAGACATTTAAGCTATTCCAATTGAGAAAGCTGCAACCTCTCTCCCTAACATACAGAAACCAAGATTTTTTTTTTCTGGGAGAGAATCATTAAGTCAGAATTAGAGATGCTGACTTCTTCACACTAGAGTGAGAAAATTCTCCAGTACATGACAGAAACCATAGTCTTATGAAGGTCAAAAAGACATCAGTCATAAACATCTGAGATACAGTCTTCATCTTCTCAAAAATGGTATTCCCTATGCCTCATGATAAGGTGCTCTGATACAATTTATACAAATAAGCAAGTATGTATTTCTATATTCTGTGTGTTATGGATAATCCATAACTAACACAGAAATCCAACAAAAAATTAGTACTTAGATTCTGCTCAGAAAGATCATGACTCCAAAAATAGACAATTCTCTTAACATGAACTCTGAAGTCTAACTGAAGGATTAACAATTTGGTGGATGGCACCCTTTTGAGCACAACCTCTACCATCTCTAATAAGTATTAATATTCTGAATAATTCTTAGACTTGTACAAGCAGACAGTATTTTTACTCGAACCCAGAGTCAAAATGAGGTAGTTTACACAACACTAGTCTAGATATAGTCTCTACACACTCATCTCCTGCCAGTCACTGCCCGTGAACATCTCCCTTTATATTGTGGGTGAAGATTCTACATTGTGACTCCATGTGCCATCTTGAAGCCAAGCCAAGTCAGGCTACTTGGGCCATCCAGGATTTAACCACTGATCTGTAAACCCCTAAATCTATCATCTAGGATGTATCCCCATATGTGCCTATGTATTCCCATTCCAGGAATGTTTCTCTTTACTTTATCTTGTCTTCCTTATATGAAGAAACATTTCCTTTAAAGAATTATTTTCAGCTTTTCATTGCCATGAGGTATTGAAATAAGTACCTTAACAATTATTTAGTGGAAATAATTACAATTTCAAACTTTACTATTCTTTTTACTCACCTTCTTGTGCTTTAAAGTAGATGCACATCTATGGCTTTGGTTATAGTTCTATAGAGTACTTTTTAATGTGGGAATAACAGATAGTATTAAGTAATATTTACCAAATTAAATGAGTAGTCAATCGATGTCTCTAAGCTGGTCAGGTGTGTGTAAGCATGGGTGCGTAAATGAGTGCCCCTGCCATGAACTGTCATCCTGTCTGGTGTTACTAGAACAATATGTTCTGGATCCCAAGACTCTGTATTGAACTTAAAGGGTACAGATAATGAATGAATTACAAGTTCATGTCCTGTTTTAATGAGTGAGTTCATAATAGCTGGACATAAGCAGACTATTTTTTGTAGTTTGTTCAGATGTTCAATAAGGTTTCAATCTTCTTACCTCTTCATGTTTCTGTGCTCTCCTCATAAGTTCCTCTTCAAGGGGAGTTCTATCTTTCTCACACTCCTCTTTTTTT
Organism: Polypterus senegalus; assembly: GCF_016835505.1. NCBI lineage: Eukaryota > Metazoa > Chordata > Cladistia > Polypteriformes > Polypteridae > Polypterus > Polypterus senegalus. The sequence goes on from NC_053166.1 coordinate 68,106,415, forward strand.
GTTCTGTCCAGACGACGTTTCTCTAACACTTGCTGTAGTTCTGGTTTACTTTTTACCACTAATCCTCTAAAACACATGAGGGTAAAGAAGATTACAGTTTAAAATTAACTGGATTAAATTATTTAGACACTAGCACTTTAAAATCTCAGTTTTATTAAAATGTACTGTATATACTTTTTCTGAAATACTGGTGCATCTTAAGTTTCTATTAAGAGTTATTTGAAATAAGGCTATATTTAAGATGTACAAAATACACCAAAGTACTCCCCCCATGCTACTGTAGGTGTGTCAATGTACTTCTAGCCATGGGGTTTGTAATGATACAAATAGATTGTAAGATGAGGTATCAAAAACAAAGCAATTAAGTTTTTGCAACTAAACTACACTAAAGACTGTGTTTAACTTTAGGTATTAATTGTCAAAAACCCATTTTCCTTAGAAATGATCTGAATATTTTAGCAACAATGATGAAAACATATTGAAATTTGAAAACATTATGCAAGATACCTCTTTCCCAAACTTAAATGAATTATTTCCTAATATCAGCATTACATTTTCAACAATTTATCTAAACAATGAATATAGACTTTTTAACATTAAATGCAGAATAAAATAAACAGAAACCTAAGAAAGTAAACACAATTTAAGTGCCATTTGCCAGCAGATGGCTCCTCACAATACCTTGTAGGACCGTTGTATAAATCATCTTCACTCTGAGCACTTCATTTGTTCAACTACCAATTGCTGTTACATTGGTGACAGTGCCTCATTTTGTATATTGGTTAGACAGAAATAATATCGATGTGTCCTCTGAAGTTGTCAGCTACAAGAGTATCACCTCAGGCAGGGTTATTTTTCCACTGCCTTATATTTTGTGAACAAAAGAAACCACTTGTCTGTGCTTTTAAAATGGATTATTTTTGGAAATGAGCTTTATGTAAAAGACATTCATAATTTAATAAGCTGATGGTACTAGAAGAAGGTGGGGCACATCTGTCCTACTGTGTTCTATATACACCAAATTTCCTGTTGCATTAAGAAAATAAGTTGTTTTAAAAAAAATGATCTGTTTTCAGTGATGTCTTTAAAAAAACAACAATAAAATGACAGTCCTTTATTGTGTCTTTATAATTTTACTTTACATTGAAAGTCAAGTTTAGTCCAGTGGCAGAGTATTTTCCATTAATGACTTACAGCTCCAGAAGACTGGTACTGCATATTTACATATGTCTGTAATGGGTTCCACTTTGGGTAGCTTTGTTTTCCTTCCACATTCTGGAGACATTCTGTGTTTCAGGTTAATTAACAACTCTAAATTCATTCGATGTGGGTAAGAGAGTATTTATACATGTATGAATGAACCCTGTGATATACTAGAGCCCCACAAAATTTTAGGTTCTTCCTTGTGCCTAGTGATATTGCAATAAACCTCAAGCCCCCCAGATCTAGAGTAAGTAGTTTTGAAAATGGATTGGCAGTTGCAAGGTAAAACTTACATTTTCATTTCTCTTATACACTAGAACCCTATTCAGGGTGAATTTGCTTTCTTTCAGCTACTGTTATTACCCAACAACATCTTAGACAGAGGGATAGAAAGGATTTTAATGAAAATGTATCAGAGGACAAAAGTCAAACATTTAATGTCTGAGTGATAATTACTGACTGATTTTACACATTTTCTACATCCATTTTTTTCATTTAACTTAAAGTTACCCAACCAGGTGAATCCTCAAGACAAAATTTCTTAGAAACATCAAGCTGCACAAAATGTGAGTGTAAGCACATGAGGTATAATGTCATACTAAAATATACCACTGTTTTGAGGTGAATAGGATTTATATCTTATGTCTGGAATGCATAGACTTGCAGGAAGTCACCGAGTTGTGGCTATTTAAAAATAAGCCTACAATAAACTGTGCTTTCCTCTCATTTAACTAAAATTAAGATACAAGTAACACTTGAACCTTTTTCTTACATTTGCAAAACATTCCTCTCTTATCATTTCATTAATCTACAAAACGTCATACTGTAACAACTTACATTTAAAGGTGTTGTGTGGAGATTTTGCCATTTTAATTGCAGTGTAGTACCTCAGACCACTGACTTCAGTTATTTTAGAGTTCACTTTAGACTTCTATGCAATCTGAACTAAATAAAAAATGAAATTCCTTTTCATCTATTTTCCTAGAAAAGAAATCTTGTTTGGTTTTAAAATCTGAGCTATTACTTAATATTTTGTAATTTATTGCCAAATTATGTAATGTGTCAAATGTGTTTTGGTTGATAATCAAATAAATGTTGCAAATGGGGTGACTGCAGACACACTCTAATGAAAACTGCCAAGGTGTCAATTGCATAAAATTAACTAAAAAAATCTGGTTTCAACAGTTGAATCTTTTTCTCAAATCTTCCTATGGTAAGGAAGCTTGAAGAATTAATATTTTTTCTTTAACTGAAGTCACAAACAATTTTCAGTGAGAAAACACTGCTGCTGATAAAAAATAGTAAGTTTTGATCTACACAGTGAAAACCAATAACAGGCTGACATATGCTACAATATCATGAATGGTTCAGTTCTGTGTTTTGCTTTTCTTACTTGGCTCCCAAAAATGTTTAGTATTACATAAGAATCAGTATAATGCAGTACACTATGATTTCAGGTTCTCCATCCATCCATTATCCAACCCGCTGAATCTGAACACAGGGTCACGGGAGCCAATCCCAGGGCACAAGGCAGGAACCAATCCCAGGCAAGGTGCCAACCCACCGCAGGACACACACAAACACCAATTTAGAACCGCCAATCCACCGAACCTGCATGTCTTTGGGAGAAAACCCACGCAGACACGGGGAGAACATGCAAACTCCACGCAGGGAGGACCCGGGAAGCGAACCCGGGTCTCCTAACTGCGAGGCAGCAGCGCTACCACTGCACCACCATGCCGCCTGATTTCAGGTGCTGTCAATAAAAACACCTTAATAGAAACAGAGTAAATTGGAATATTTTAAATAATCATTTCTTATTAGTACTGGACATCATTTTCACCAATTCACGGGACTGCTATTACAAATCCCATACTAAATGGCATACAACATAGACATATGCATTGCATGGTGCACTGCAAAGTTAACACTGAGGTGTATATTTATTACTTAGATTTAAACTGGTTTTAGACGGTTAGCACAGCTACTTAAACAATATGTCCGAGGAATGATGAAAGGAATATTCAAAGGAATTTCAAAGGAAATAGCTTGAATGCTAGCTTCTGCTTAAGAAAGAAATCCTACCTTTTGTGGGCAAGGAGAAGCTCCTTGTGCAACTCCTGGTGTGTCCTTGTTGACTTAGCAGGATTTGATGTTTTAGTAGGAAAACCTGAAACTTTATGTGTAACACTGACGATTGTGTCATCATTAACGTTTTCTGGTAATAAAAAAATACAGTCCCTTAATATGCAATGAACAAATTAACACATCATCAACATTTACTAAAAAGTGGTTTGGTTAGCTTTTCTGTTACTGTTCCACTGGTGAATACAAAGGGATGTTCAGAGAGATGGAAAGAGTAAGATACACACATACATTATCTAGGGTCTGGAACCTATTCCAGCAGCACTTGGCAAGTGGCAGGAACCAACCCTGGATTTGGCACCAGTCCATCACAGGGCACATATGCTCTCTCACTCACCTAACTTTGAAGCTAATTCAGAGTAACCAATGTACATTATTTGAGGATATGGAAAGAAAAAATTAAACACATTCACATACAGGGTGATCCAGTACACTGGTCCTGTAAGACAATGGCTTTAAACACCAGGCCACCATTAAGAATAAGATGAATTTAAATATTTTGTGTAAACACTTTAATTCATGACTTAAAGAGACATATATCTTTAGTAATCTCTGTTCAGTGGATGTATTTTAAATATCGCAACTGAGAAATAACAGTTATCAACTGTAATTTTAGGCCATGGATCTATGTTGAAACTGCATTTTGACTGTCACACATATTTGGCAGTCTCGACACAATGCAACTATATACAGTACCTATTATTGTGGTCTCTTGGAGACAATTCATTGATACCATTGTCTTTCAACATACAGAACAAAGTCTAATGTCAGGTTACAAGGGGCTGCATCAATTCCATCTTGGAATCTCATTTCAGCTGCTGAAGGACTGAACACCCTCTTTTTGTCTGGCCTGTAGTTATACTACCACAAATTTTAAAACTGATCTATTAATCAAACTCTAAGTGGAAAACACCTAAAATAAAGCCAGAGACATTTAGGTGATAAGGTCCTGAAACTTAGAATTGTATTCATCCCCTTTAAAACATTATAAATCATTTTTAGGACAGTGACACAGGTGCTGGAGCCTATCCAAGCAGTAAAGAACTTTGGACACAGACACACTAATACCTAAGAGATTGTCATTCATATGGTGCCAGTCTGAACTTTTATTTAATAAAGCAAACACATTTTTGGTATACATAGACTTGGCAAAAACATACAAAATTAATCCAAACAGTGAAATCTGCATAGCCATACAGTGTTAAACAGTACTAAGCAAAGCAAAGCACAGTTAAGGAAAGGTGCAAACGAATTGATCACTCTTTAGTGAGTATGTGGATAAAACTCCACAAAAACACAGGAAGAATGTGTACACCCCACATAGAGATTTATCAGGCTAGAATAAAACTCAGTTCCTCTAAAAGTGAAGAAGTGATACCATACAACTACCCCAATTGCTCAACCCCTATACCACCATCATACAATTATTATGAACATGACTGGCTATAAATATGCCTATGAATTGTTTTGAAGGAAACAATATGTTTAATTCAGAATTGTAGATTATGAAAATAGTAGTAGCACCGTTTCCAAAGCAGTCCAGAAAATCCTACCTTTCTTAAGCTCAGTCTGGCCAGCCTCATTGTTATTACTGGTGGCTTTCATTGCCCACACAGGTTTTAAAGATGCCAATACCCGAGCCTTTGCTTTCAGCCAGAGGTCCTGCTGCATCCTGAAACTGAAGAACATGTGTGTTAGACCTAAAGTGAGATATGGCGAAAATTACACTGAAACAGCCTACATTGTGTAATACCACACAGCTTTATAGCACTTATTTATCAACAAAACTGAATCCATTAGCTTCGTCACTGACAGCATCACCTGTAAGGCTGGTATGCTGGGCATTAGTCCATCCAAGAGTAAAACACACCAACCCAACTCACTCAGACGGGAGCACTTGCTATAGGAAAAATGATGTCCTGAAAACTGGTTCACGGAGAAAAAAAATACTGATCAAAACAGGCAAGGACATGTACGTTACCGTCCAAGATTTCTGCTGCTGATATTCACGAGAATGTTTACACCGATTCGTTTTTAAATAAAAAGTAAGAAGCTTAATGCACTAATTGGGAGAGTCGACAACAAACTGCCACCTGCTGCCCACCTCGACTACACCCTCATATCTCAACTTGTTTTCTTTTCTTTTTAACCCCGTGGCATAGCTTCATTTAACTTACACGAAACGTTCTAATATTTTCCAACATCTGAAGCCCCGGCCGTCTCCTCCCGATGTCTCACGTTAAGCGGGAAAGTCGCGCTGCGGGGAGCGACACCGGAGCGTCCAGAGATGACAACCGCCGTTTGCGCTTCGCTTGAGCGCCGCTAAGGTAAATTTAAAAATTAGCCGCTCATATGCAAAACTGTTAGGGTCTTGTTCTAAAATACGGAGTATTCAAGAACTCTGTACACCTTGTAAATGCCACCTCGTGCTTTTTAATCCTTATGCCTACGCGTCTCTTACCTTTCGCCTGGTAGAGGTTGACAGTCGCGCGCCTGCCGAGGATCCGTTACCTGAGAAGAGCGACACCTGAGTCGAGCCGGCAGGACTGACATAGTGGAGACCCGCCCTGTCACCTACTTAATATATGAAGTGCCATACGCCCCTCTACCGAATACATACTGGAAGAACCCCACACCCCACTTCAAGGTATTGTGTCTTTAATATCGAGTACACGCCAGAAAACATATTTTGTTGCATGTACAAATAGCTATCTTTAGAGAGTTAGGTCAAGAGCTATGTTGGGCCGAACGGTCTGTTTGGTCAAAATTGTTCTTATATGGCCTCAGATTATTCATCGGTTTCAAATTTGAGGCAACATTTAATCCCATTTTGGAATTTGATCCCATACTCTATGGCATGAGAAAGATATGGAAAAAAGATGATTCGCTATGGCAACCGCTATCGGGAGCAGCTGAAAAAAAATGACTCTATGCCACTACAGATTGTGTGAGGAGTGCAGCATACAGTGGATTCAAAAAGTGTTTTGACCAATTCACTTTCTGCACACTTTATGTTGTTGTAGATTTATTAAATGGATAAATTTGCCACTTTTGCCCATCAACCTACACTCAATAACCCACAATGACAAAGGGAAAACATGCTTTCATAAAAATGTTTCCACATTTATTAAAAATCAAAAACTGACATCTCTAATTCACATAATCAGTCAGACCCTGAAGTCAGCACTTTATAGAAGCCCTTTTAGCAGCAGTTACAGCTTTGAGTCTAGTTGGGTAAGTCTAGCACTTTGGACAGTTTATCCCATTCTTCCTGGCAGATTCTCTCAAGCTGTGTTAGATTTGATGTGAAGCTTCCACCTTCAGGTCTCTACACGCATGTTCTATGGGGTTTAAGTCTGCACTGTAAAAAATGTCAGTAAATTTAACGGTACAAATACTGTAAATGGTGAAGGTAAAAGACCTTTTCTGAAAAAAAGGAATGTTACCTTATGTTCTACTGAAAATTACCTGCATATCTTAAACAATAAATTTCATTATTTTTTACAGCCAAGTTCTGTAAAATCAATATTTTTCTACCTTCAAAATATGCTAAATACCGTTTATTGATGCATTACAGTTATACTGAAAAAAATCTGTTAATTTTACAGTGTACAACTTTTAAATAACGAAGGTAAACAACCGTAAAATGTAAAACGGTAAATCACTGTTTCAGTAAAACCGGCTACGATATTTGCATAAGGACACGCCCCTTTTGACAATATTGTTCCTGGTGAACCGCATACCATTGAATAGTAGGGGAAAAAACTTAACCTAAGTTAGCAGACTTATTTTTCCCCACGTGCTGAAGGATTTTTGAGGTTATGGAAGCTGATTTATGGTGGGTTGTATTCGATAAGTAGGAAACCATACACCACAATAGAGAAAACTTTACTTCCGTACCAGGCAAGCGCTGTAACTTAAGCATTGAATTGTTTTCAATGCGTCTAATTAGATGGTACATGTTTGCTATTGGTTGTTGTTAACTAACTGATGCAAACTATGTACTGGGGTTTGATCCTGACAGTACATATTATTTATTGATTATCATATTTATTACATAAAATGAATTTCTGGTTATGGTTGAACATTCCCTTATGTTGGAGTTTGTTGCAGCAAAGACCAAATAAGTTTTTACTACAAAATTATACTGTAGACCTAAAAGTATTGTCACCTTATTTATTACAGTAAAACTTTGGCAACCCAGCTACCAGTATTTTACTGTAAATTTAACATTATTTTTTAAAGTGTACTGTAGATCAAAAAACATTGTTACCTTCTTTTTTACGGTAAAATCCTGGCGACCCCAGCTGCCAGTTTTTTACTGTAAATTTAACATTTTTTTTTTACAGTGTGGGTTTTACAGTTGTGCTTGAAAGTTTGTGAACCCTTTAGAATTTTCTATATTTCTGCATAAACATGACCTAAAACATCAACAGATTTTCACTCAAGTCCTAAAAGTAAATAAAGAGAAACCAGTTAAACAAATGAGGCAAAAATATTATACTTGGTCATTTATTTATTGAGGAAAATTATCGAATATTACATATTTGTGAGTGGCAAAAGTATGTGAACCTCTAGGGTTAGCAGTTAGTTTGAAGGTGAAATTAGAGTCAGGTGTTTTCAATCAATGGAATGACAATCAGGCGTGAGTGGGCACCATGTGTTATTTAAAGAACAGGGATCTATCAAAGTCTGCTCTTCACCACACACGTTTGTGGAAGTGTATCATGGCAAGAACAAAGGAAATTTCAGGCTGGAAAAGGTTACAAAACCATCTCTAAAGAGTTTGGGATCCACCAATCCACAGTCAGACAGATTGTGTACAAATGGAGGAAATTGAAGACCATTGTTACCCTCCCAAGGAGTGGTCGACCAACAAATATCACTTCAAGAGCAAGACATGTAATAGTCGGCGAGGTCACAAAGGACCCCAGGGTAACTTCTAAGTAACTGATGGCCTCTCTCACATTGGCTAATATTCATGTTCATGAGTCCACCATCAGGAGAACACTGAACAACAATGGTGTGCATGGTACTGTTGCAAAGAGAAAGCCACTGCTCTCCAAAAAAAACATTGCTGCTCTTCTGCAGTTTGCTAAAGATCACGTGGACAAACCAGAAGGCTATTGGAAGACTGTTTTGTGGGCAGATGAGATCAAAATAGAACTTTTTTGGTTTAAATGAAAAGCGTTCTGTTTGGAGAAAGGAAAACACTGCATTCCAGCATAAGAACCTTATCCCATCTGTGAAACATGGTGGTCTTAGTATCATGGTTTGGGCCTGTTTTGCTGCATCTGGGCCAGGACAGCTTGCCTTCATTGATGGAACAATGAATTCTGAATTATATCAGAGAATTCTAAAGGAAAATGTCAGGGCATCTGTCCATGAACTGAATCTCAAGAGAAGGTGGGTCATGCAGCAAGACAACAACCATAAGCACAGAAGTTGTTCTACCAAAGAATGGTTAAAGAAGAATAAAGTTAATGTTTTGGAATGGCCAAGTCAAAGTCCTGACCTTAATCCAATCGAAATGTTTTGGAAGGAACTGAAGCGAGCAGTTAATGTGAGGAAACCCACCGACATCCCAGAGTTGAAGCTGTTCTGTATGGAGGAATGGGCTAAAATTTCTCCAAGCTGGTGTGCAGAGGAATGATCAAAAGTTACCGGAAACATTTAGTTGCAGTTATTGCTGCAAAGGGGGGTCACACCAGATACTGAAAGCAAAGGTTCACATACTTTTGCCACTCACAAATATGTAATATTCGATCATTTTCCTCAATAAATAAATGACCAAGTATAGTATTTTTGTCTTATTTGTTTAACTTGTTTCTCTTCATCTACTTTTAGCACTTGAGTGAAAATCTGATGTTGTTTTAGATCATATTTATGCAGAAATATAGAAAATTCTAAAGGGTTCACAAATTTTCAAGCACAACTGTAGCTAGGCCATTAAGGGACAGAGTTTTGTCCTGAAGTTGCTATAGTGTTGTATTGGCTTTACACTTTGGGTTATTGCTGTACTGAAAGCTGAAGTGTCACCTCAGTCTGAGGTTGGTTGCTATCTGGAGCAGGTTTTCTTTAAGAACCTCTCTGTATTTGGCCTCATTCATTCTTCCCTCAGTTCTGACCAGCCTCCCTGTCCCTATCACTGAGAAGCAGCCCCATAACATGATGCTGCCTCCGCCATGTTTTATTGTAGGGATGGCACTGTCTAAGTTCTGCCTAAAGAGTACAGTTATTGTCTCTATAGATCAGCAGATCTGTTTCCTCTTACCCTTGATTTTTTAATAAATTTGCAAACCTTTCTGAAAACATGTTTTCACTTTGTCATTATGGGTTATTGAGTGTAGATGTATGACTAAAAATGGCATATTTTTCCATTTAAAATACAATCTACAAAAATCTATTGTGCATAAAGTGGAGGGGTCTGAATTCTTTCTGAATATACTGTACATTCAGGTTTTATTCGAGTAACTAAAGATATATATGCCTTAAAGCACATTTGCAACACAATATAAATGTAAAGTTCATTCAAACTCCCCAACTTAATAATAAACGTAGTGAGAAACCATAAAGCCCACATTCATTCACCATTACCGTGCTGTCAAACTGATGTGGACCTGCCTCACCAACTGCTATTTCACATTCAGATCAGTGGGCTGAGACCACTGCAGTTCTTATGTGTTATTGTACAATCAAGGCTTTCACTAGCATTTTTTGTCAAGTTACTTTTATAACATTATTACCTGTGTGACTTTAGTGCAAGAAACTCAGGTTAAACTATTTTCACTTATTCCATTAGGACATCGTTCAAGAGAGCTGCTTTTTTCTAATCTTTTTTTATTTATCTAATGAGTGATAAATGGAAAAACTAAAGCTTGTTAGTCATTTTTATTCTTATTTTCTTTAATACAGTTCACCACATTGCTAATCATGACTGACAGCTCAATTAATCCCTCAGTCTTTACGCTTTCTGCATTTTAGATTATTTACCATTAAAGACAGCCATCTAATGTTGCATTTGTTGAGCTCTTAGCTGAGCACTGCATGACTGGGGCTCATGTTTGTGAATTCATATATATTCTAGGAAAAGTAAACTGATTACAAGGCAATGTGTAAACATACTTCAAGTGACCTCTCACTGTGCTAATTTATAGGCAAACATTTTGAGATGAATTGCTCGCTCATGGAGATAGTAGGTGCTGTGAAAAGAATGTCTAGCCTGTATATTTGTACAAATGAGCAGTTTACAAGACCAGCAATCCACATAAATTTGATTTAATTTTGAGTAAACCCTGTCACTTCAGGGCATATATTAAAACCATTAGTTTTCTTTTTTCCTGAATTTTTCTTCTGTAGTTTTAAAGGAGGCAGTGAGGTCTTGATTTTCCTGGGATACACAAGTTTTCAAATTGAGCTTTACAATTTAAATAACAAAAACAACATTTATTTATATAGCACATTTTCATACAAAAAGTAGCTCAAAGTGCTTTACGTTATGAAGAAAAGAAAAATAAAAGACAAAACAAGAAATTAAAATAAGACAACATTAGTTAACATAGAAAAGGAGTAAGGTCCAATGGCCAGGGTGGACAGAAAAAAAAAAAAAAACGGCTGGAGAAAAAAAAAAAATCTGCAGGGGTTCCAGGCCACGGGATCGCCCAGTCCCCTCTGGGCATTCTACCTAACATAAATGAAATACTCCTCTTTGTAGTTAGGGTTCTCACGGAGTCACTTGATTTCGATAGTCATACAGACTTCTGGCTTTTAATCCATCCATAATTGTTGGAACATCACGGTGCTTTGAGTAGATGGTGGTGGCGTAAGCCACCACCAAAAGGACCCTGGAAAAGGAAACAGAAGAGAGTAGGGGTTAATACAGTAGTGCAGTACTAGTACAGTAGTAATACAGTTAGTACAATAGGTGCGTTAATGTTTCAAGTGTCTATACCTAGCACAGCCCATTATCACACATGTATGGAAGGTTTTAGCAATTTTGTTTGTTCTTCTTCAGCTATCTTTTAAATACAGACCTTGTCAAACTGGCTGAAATCCATCCACCCATCCATTATCCATCCCACTATATCCTAACTACAGGTTTACAGGGGTCTGCTGAAGCCAATCCCAGCCAACACAGGGCACAAGGCAGGAATCAAACTCCGGGAAGGGCGCCAGCCCACCACAGACTGGCTGAAATGTCTTACAAATTCAATGTACTGTATTTTTAGACTCTGAATTTTAAATATATTTTGTCTAAATTAAACCATTTACCTTTTATTTCTTTTTGAAATCTTTATGTTATTTGACCATAGACAGTTACAATGTGTGCCAGTGGATTCTGCTTTTCTCCTGCTGCCATAATATTGCATGAACATTATATTTTTATATTGGAGTAAATATTTCTAAAAATGGGTAAATAATATCTGACAACTTTGCAGATTTTTGAACCTAACATATTTACATCAATTTACATTTTTTAGCTCAACACCACTAGAGGGCAGTCACCTAAAGCAGCTAATGACTGCATTGTGGACATAGGGAACAGACCACCATGTTGTTCTGTTATATGCCTTCTTCCATGTTATGTGTAGGCCAGGATGGTTCAGACTACTTCTTATTTATATCTTAATCTCCATGTTGCTGTTGTAGTTGCTGTTGTAGAAAACCTTTGGTTGAAGAATATCATGTCAGCTTTTCGATACATGTTCAGATCTCACACCCTTTGAGAAGAACTGCAAAGTATGAATTCAAAATGTTGATCTTAGTTTTAAGAATAATTTTGGAAAGTCTGAAACCCTTGTTGAGATATCACCCTTGACTCTGTTAATTGTTAATGATCTGTCTTTATAGCTCACTTGATCTGGTGAATGTTTCTACCACAGATAAAAGAAGTAGAAGGGCAACAAGTGCAAAAAGCAAAAGGAATAGAAGTCAAAAAACAGGCAAGAGGTTAAAAACCAATTTTAATACATCAAAGCTACTAACATGAAACACTAAGCAAAAGCAAAATTCTAAGCAAGAAATTCAAGTCATAAATAAAATTCCAGAACATTAAACAAAACCCAAACTCAAAAAATCTAGAGTCAAAAATCTTTATGTTTAAAAAAAAACCAAGAGCGCTAGCAATTAGCGTTTCATTCAAAATGCATGGTCACACAAAATGTTTCTGATCATCAAACACATTTAACCATTAGTCAAATATAACACAAGTAAACACAAAATGCAGTTTTTAAATGATGGTTTTATTATTTAGGGAGAAAAAAATCCAAACCTACATGGCCCTGTGTGAAAAAGTAATTGCCCCTTGTTCAAAAATAACCTAACTGTGGTGTATCACACCTGAGTTCAATTTCCGTAGCCACCCCAGGCCTGATTACTGCCACACCTGTTTCAATCAAGAAATCACTTAAATAGGAGCTGCCTGACACAGAGAAGTAGACCAAAAGCACCTCAAAAGCTAGACATCAGGAAGTTCAGATCTATCCTGACATTTATTATCCACAAATGGCAAACAAAGATGTCCTCTACAGTATTCTACCAAGAAACAGGACAGGAATCATGACCATCAAATCAATACTCAGAGCCAACTAAACTGTAGGCAGTAAACCATAATCAAGGTTATAATTCAAACTGAATGATTTGTAACCTGGAACACTGAAACACCATAAATACAAGCAAAGTCTTGTTTTGAATTCACACTCTTAGATAATCAAGAAGTGAACAGCACTCTCTTTTATATTGTTGTGACATACTGGGCACTCCTAGTTGCCATTGCATGGCATCATTTAAGTAACAGTACCCTAATAAAAATGCTCCTAGACAAGAGGCAAAATATTTTTAAAAACCATAAAATAAAATCTAAACTAAAAAATGTTACTCTACAACCATTAAACATATGCTATGCTAAACTGAACATTGCTTTATCCACTGAGAGACAGAGAAGACAGAAACTGTCACATCTTTATAGTGCCACACCCTTGACATCATTAATGTGAATGTCATTCACATGTTTCTTTCAACAGCGTCATATACTTGTAAATAGTAAAAGCAAGACATTAGCCGAAATCAACTTTTCATAAAAATAAAAGAATGGAAACATGAAATGCAATTCCAAAAACCATAAAATACACAAAAAATAAAATAAAAAACAAATTTTTACTATTACAAAATTAAATGTAGAATGTGAATTCTGGGGACCCAATGACAGTCACGTGTAATGCACTTCAAGTTATCCCATGATAGTAACTAGGTTACCAACGCCATACAACTATCCTCAAAATGGTAACACCCGAAATAATAAGATGGAGGCCTAAAATAAACAAAATAACATTTTAAAATTGATCTACTATATCAAAATGAAAATAAAAGTAAAAAAAGAATGACAAAACTGAATTCTTCTTTATCCTAGCAGCTATCCCGCATTAGTGTACGGTTTGCTGTCCGGTATGCATTTCCACTTGGCATTCTTGGGGGCAAAGTCGGCATGCTTCATACTGAGGTTAATTTGATCCATCCACCGGCACTTCGGTTGGCCTCATGGTCGCTGACCATATGGGCTGAGATGGAGTGCAGTTTGTGCTACTGAGTTGTTGGCGCTACAGATGACATGGCTATACCATCGACATGGTGAAGTCAGGGGAGCCTTAGCAACCATCAAAGCATTTTCATTTCCATGGCTTGGAAGAGCTGCTTGTGTTTCATGTTTGCTGGCCAGCATTCTCATCCATAAAGGGCGACTGGGCAAATGACCGCTCTTTAGGTTTTTGCCTTCAAGTAGATGGGTACTTCCTAGTTGCAAAGGATGTCCTTGAATTCCCTCTATTTCAGTCAGGCTGAATTGATCTCGGTTTGAGTGTCAAGTAGAGTGTTGAGGAGAGGATTGAGGCAAGGTATTAAAATTGCATAGTCTTCTTAATGTCGTGGCCAGTCCAGTGAACGGTCTAGTCTGTCTGTTCGCCACTTTCAAGATACTCCATCTTCTGAAAGTTTGGTGCTGAGTTTGGCTGCCTACCACTGCATTTGATCTTCAAGGCCGGTGCGGGCCTCATTGGTGAGAAATACATTGTCAGCGTACAAGAGGTCTCAGGGGTGGGGGCACTAGCCATTGGCCATTATGGTATCCATGCACACGATGAAGAAGAGCGGTGACAGGGATGATCTCTGGTGGATGCCAACATTGATGTTGAAATACAACAGAAAAGGGCCAACCAGGCAACCGACAGTGCTCGTGCTTGAACCAATGAACCCCGTGAGCACATAATGAGCGCCAAATAAGCTCATGATGTGGTCGAAGGTCTTTATCAAGTCAAGGAAGGTGAGGTGAAGGGACAGGCTCTTCTCTTGGTGGCATTCAATCAGCAGACAGATGGCATGTATCACATCCATTGTGCCACTACTTTTAATTCATTCTCACTGGTTTGGCGATTTTGACAATTGCGCAAAGATGGGCAAACAGAACACGTTCAAATGTCTTCATGGCATGGCCAAGCAGGTGGATCAGGCAATAGTTTTTGCATTTAGCCACATCCCCTTTGCCCTTCCATATGGGCACTGTCATGCTCATTCTCCAGGGTCTAGGGATCGTGCATTGGACTATGATACAGTTGAAGAGTAAGGTGAGTGAGTCGAGTCTGTGTCAACCAAGAAGCTTCCAGAGTTTTGCAGGGATACATCCTGGCCTTGCTGTTCTTCATCTTCTTCAATATGTTCTGCACTTTCTGGGTGATGATATCCGGGACGGGATCAGGGAATGGTAGCGAATTGATGATTGATGGGTGTGGAAATTCGATGTTGCAAAGTAGTCACGCCAATGATAAAGAATGGCTGGTGGGTTACAGAGAACATTGTGGTCCTGATCCTTGATCTGCACAAATTGACCAATGTCTTGGGTCACTCGATGATTCATCTTGGCCAAGCAGAACACTGTGCTGACCCCCAGTGGAAAATCCAGCTGATCATAATGGTCCACGTAATACTCAGACTTCATCTTTGCAACCACTCGTTTCACTGCTTATTTGAGTGAACAATACTCATGCCAGTCATCACCACATAATAAGTGCCACTTCTTGAACACTGCATTCTTTTGCTTGACCGGCAGCTGGACAGAATCGTTCCACCACCAGACATTGTGTTCAGTGAATTTTCTTCCAGGTTTCATTGTTCCAACATTGTCAGCAGCTGCATTGCAGATCGAATTGGTGAGGTCATCCCAGAATCCATCGACAGGCTTGGTGGTGTCTACGTTCAGGCCGTCGAGAGCTTGTATGAGTCAATCTTTGCCTTTGGGCACCTTCCAAGACTTGATTTGCACAGGTCCGGTGGTTTAAGGCTGGAACTAACCTGAACATCAAGGACAAGGAGCCAATGTTGGGGGACTAAGTTGTCTGAGGAGATGACCTTCGCGTCCTTTGCAATCTTAAGGTCCCATTGTCACATCAGCCAGAAGTTAATTTGGGTGTCTCGACCACTACTCAAGAAGGTTATCAAGTGTGATTGCCACTTCTTGA
Organism: Polypterus senegalus; assembly: GCF_016835505.1. Taxonomy (NCBI): domain Eukaryota; kingdom Metazoa; phylum Chordata; class Cladistia; order Polypteriformes; family Polypteridae; genus Polypterus; species Polypterus senegalus. The sequence continues at coordinate 68,122,269 of NC_053166.1, forward strand.
AACACAGTTTCACAACAGCAAGATCGTGAGCCTCTGCAAAATCAAGGATCCGAATACCTTAATCGTTCCAAGTGGCAAATCCATATCCCCCATGCATGGCGTCATATCCATTTCTCAAGGATCCAACATGGCCGTTGAGATCTCCGATAGTGAAAAGGTGTTCATCTGCTGGAAGCGTTTGGACATGTGTGTTGAAGGCCACCCAGAAGTTGTCTTTTTCATCTTCAGATCACCCTGCTTGTGGGGCGTAGGCACACATGATCCAAAAAAGCTGGTGAATTATCGATCTTGATTAACATGAGGCAATCATTGATTCGGGAGATTTCCACTACAAGATTGCTCAGGTGATCACTGTCTACAATGCCAACACCTTTGGAGTTGGCCTATTGACTGTGGTAGAACGGCTTGTAGCCCTTGCTGATATCCCGGGCTTTACTACCTTTTCAGCAAATTTCTTAAATGCAGGCAATATCGACACGTCAGCGCATGAGGATGTCAGCCAAATCTCTGTAAAATCCAGTGAAGATGCTGATGATGAGGCTTGTGGTCTTGAGTCAGAGTAGTTGACATTGGGCTAGCTTCTTTGGCCCACTCTGTCCATGACTGGGCAGCCCTTTCCTACTTCTCATGTCGCGCCACATACTGTGGGGGATACCCTGACACTATCCAAAATTGGTGCGTGCAATACCATTTGATTTTGATACCACTGATGGGGTGTTCTATTGTAGGAGCCCTCCACTGCTTCATATCCATGTGACCTTGGTGGAATGGAAGCCATCGCTGTTAGCCAAGGTCAGCCATTGATTGACTTGATCCAAGTTGCCTGGTCGGTGCCACATGGAGGAGGCCTGTGACAAAATTGAATTCTCCATGTCAAAAATCACAAAATAGCAAAATAACAATGTGCAGAATTGCAAGGTTAAGATAAAATAAAAATCATCACAAGATCATAACAGTGGACATCATCTAATTTGTGTGGTAGATGCAGACTTCTGTGATTTCAATTGTGCCTCTACTGCCAGCCCCATTCTTCATATCACAAAGCAGAGTTCTTCATTTCGTCACATGGGACTTCCAGTGCATAAAGATGATGAAGTTCAATGAAGTACAAAGCATGAAAGCCTCTTAATCCAGGATGGCATCTGGTATGCCTTAATGGATCAAGGGCTCCATTAACTCATAAATTAGCACTCCCAAATGGATTCTGTGCAATGACGGTGACTTTTTATTATATTGCTATGTTTTCTGAACCATTCAAATCTTTTTGCATACAAACATATACAGTATATCTGAGGGTTTGAGTTTGCAGGGCAAACATAAGGTTTATGGCCTTTACTCCCACATATGAATCACTATACTGCCTCTTAGTTCATTAAGTTAAATGATTCAAATAAAATTATTCAAATAAAATGGTATTTATGAAATTATGTGAAAAGAGTCCTCCCTGTCATTCTCAAAGGTACACATACTCTGCTAAGTATTTAGGAGAAAAGAGGTGGCACCACTGGCCCAGCAGACCCCACACCCCATGGGGCACCACTCCAGATATTAACAATGATGACCAGCAATGTGGTTATGTACCACATCTGACAGATGTTGCCATTTGGTAAAATTGGCCCCACATGCCCTATTAACCCTAGACACTGAAAGGGTTACAATGAGAAATTATGTCGTCCAAGCCAGAAGAAGTCAGAGCTGATTTCCTACTGATTGTCTAAAAGGAAAATGGTCTTTGTTGCACATGAGAGTGAGGCAGAGTAGCGCCTACCAAATGATAGACATGAGCTAATAGAAAGCAAAGGGGGTCTGAAATCATCTTCAAGGGGTTGACATGTCCTAAAAAAATGTAATATTTTAAAGGTTGGGGGTTCCTTTCCAAAATGGCAAATTTTTTTTTTGGCTTTTGGTTATAAATTATAGCAAAAGGATGACAATAATGTGATGTTACAGGCTTAAATGACTAAACTTAACTGGCATTAGGAAAGGAATGATAATGTAGGAATAGCACAGTTGAACTTCAGGGACTAAAATGTGTAAGAATCAGAGTCATAGAGAATATCCCCAAGAATGGAGATGCTTTCACCTGACCACACTGGAAAAAGTATAGGTTTATATACTTTCACTTAGTTATTAATACTCAGAGGATATCTTTTCTGACTCTGGACTCCAGACATTCAAAGCCCTAAGATCCAGGGTTTCCATCTCTTTCTCTTCTTTTTTCTTTTATCTTCTTTTATCTTCAACTAAGATCAGCACTTAAGACATGAGATATATCACTTTCCTCCTCTCTTCTTTCTACTTTTGTCTTTGCTCATTTTTTCTCATTACACAAAAGCCTGCAGTCATCCTGCATTCAGCCTCTTTACAAGCCCAGTCATCAGCAAACGCAGCTTAATTTTGTCCATCGTTTGTATTATGCCTCAGTAATTGCTAGAGGTTTATTCACTAACCCCCTATGTCACTTCTGCTTCTTAGATGTCCCTGGAACCTTCTTCCACATGTTTTGGAACAGTCTAACTGTTGCTCACTTTTGACTTGCTATTTGGAATTCCCTCCCTTCAATGCTTTCTGTCCAGATTCCTCTGTCACCTTTTATTTTTGTTCTTCTGGTCCTTTCCACACTCTTTTTCAGCCCAATGCACCAGATGTTCTTTTCTTGGGGTACCATCATTGTTAGATTTACCCAGCCTTCTCAATGGAATTCCTCTTCTTCTGTCTCTATTGATTCTTGTAGATCTTCTTCCTATAACCTAACTCTTCTTGAACTCTCTGCATTGAGGATTAACATTTGGTTCCAACATCAGGGAGTGGCTTTCAATCATCAAGCTTTTGGGAGAAAGGCTGTTTCATGCCTAGTAATGATGGGAACCTATTATCTTTGCTGCCTTTCTTTTTCAGTCTGGAGGCAGACCCTACAGCCCTTTCTGGTTAATCATGCAGACTCCACTTTAGTCATTTCTTGATTTTATGTTTGTTTTGTTCCTCATGAGCTTGCTTGCCAGGTTGGGGGGTTATCTCATTACCTTATAATCGTATTTCTTTCTGTATTTTAGTTATTTTTTCAATGAAACATTGTTCACATAAAAAGAGGGCAGGTGTAGAAAAATTACAATGTCCTTGTGCTACCAAGGGTAAGATCATAACTGCCTCTCAGCCTTAAAGCAAAAACTGATTGTATAAGCAATCAAAGGGCCATCATACACTGTCTGAGGTTTAAGTTTTAGAAAGGTGAATGACAGCTGATGGGGATCCAGAGGCAGCAATTTTAATATCAGTAGTTTTCATATTAATGCACGATATATATGACCAGATTAAGACCTCCACAGGCCCTAAGGTAACTCTAAAGGCCCACCTCACCTCTGTACCACACTAGGAATACACTTAAATTCACACTCTATGCACTTCAAGCACAAGTTTACTCTTACACTAAATTAAATGGGGGATGTTCCTCTTGGATATTTGAGCAAGGCTGAAATATGCAGATTGTAACAAGTGTCATGCATGAAGCTTTGAGCACCCAAATATAAATACTGTATGTTACTTGATGGAATGCATGGTACTGCTGAAACGGAAAAATTCCTGCATTTTTTTTCTTGCATAGGCAAAGGTCCCTTGGTGATCAGGGCTGCAGTGCAAGGACTATGATATCCATAGTCATTACTGGTATTGAAGCTGCATGAGGGAATTCTGGGTGAAGAGCCTTTCTACTGTAATGAAAAGAAAGCTACTCTGCTTCACTCTGTGATTGTTTAGTGGGTCTTGGACCATCCTGCTACAGTGGTGTGAAAAACTATTTGCCCCCTTCCTGATTTCTTATTCTTTTGCATGTTTGTCACACAAAATGTTTCTGATCATCAAACACATTTAACCATTAGTCAAATATAACACAAGTAAACACAAAATGCAGTTTTTAAATGATGGTTTTTATTATTTAGGGAGAAAAAATCCAAACCTACATGGCCCTGTGTGAAAAAGTAATTGCCCCCTGAACCTAATAACTGGTTGGGCCACCCTTAGCAGCAATAACTGCAATCAAGCGTTTGCGATAACTTGCAATGAGTCTTTTACAGCGCTCTGGAGGAATTTTGGCCCACTCATCTTTGCAGAATTGTTGTAATTCAGCTTTATTTGAGGGTTTTCTAGCATGAACCGCCTTTTTAAGGTCATGCCATAGCATCTCAATTGGATTCAGGTCAGGACTTTGACTAGGCCACTCCAAAGTCTTCATTTTGTTTTTCTTCAGCCATTCAGAGGTGGATTTGCTGGTGTGTTTTGGGTCATTGTCCTGTTGCAGCACCCAAGATCGCTTCAGCTTGAGTTGACAACAGATGGCGGACATTCTCCTTCAGGATTTTTTGGTAGACAGTAGAATTCATGGTTCCATCTATCACAGCAAGCCTTCCAGGTCCTGAAGCAGCAAAACAACCCCAGACCATCACACTACCACCACCATATTTTACTGTTGGTATGATGTTCTTTTCTGAAATGCTGTGTTCCTTTTACGCCAGATGTAACGGGACATTTGCCTTCCAAAAGTTCAACTTTTGTCTCATCAGTCCACAAGGTATTTTCCCAAAAGTCTTGGCAATCATTGAGATGTTTCTTAGCAAAATTGAGACGAGCCCTAATGTTCTTTTTGCTTAACAGTGGTTTGCGTCTTGGAAATCTGCCATGCAGGCCGTTTTTGCCCAGTCTCTTTCTTATGGTGGAGTTGTGAACACTGACCTTAATTGAGGCAAGTGAGGCCTGCAGTTCTTTAGACGTTGTCCTGGGGTCTTTTGTGACCTCTCGGATGAGTCGTCTCTGCGCTCTTGGGGTAATTTTGGTCGGCCGGCCACTCATTGGGAAGGTTCACCACTGTTCCATGTTTTTGCCATTTGTGGATAATGGCTCTCACTGTGGTTCGCTGGAGTCCCAAAGCTTTAGAAATGGCTTTATAACCTTTACCAGACTGATAGATCTCAATTACTTCTGTTCTCATTTGTTCCTGAATTTCTTTGGATCTTGGCATGATGCCTAGCTTTTGAGGTGCTTTTGGTCTACTTCTCTGTGTCAGGCAGCTCCTATTTAAGTGATTTCTTGATTGAAACAGGTGTGGCAGTAATCAGGCCTGGGGTGGCTACGGAAATTGAACTCAGGTGTGATACACCACAGTTAGGTTATTTTTTAACAAGGGGGCAATTACTTTTTCACACAGGGCCATGTAGGTTTGGATTTTTTTTCTCCCTAAATAATAAAAACCTTAATTTAAAAACTGCATTTTGTGTTTACTTGTGTTATATTTGACTAATGGTTAAATGTGTTTGATGATCAGAAACATTTTGTGTGACAAACATACAAAAGAAAAAGAAATCAGGAAGTGGGCAAATAGTTTTTCACACCACTGTATATACATGGCTTCAGCACTGCAACTTATACCTCAGTTATTTTGTGTCAAATCCAAATGTGTGGTAGATTGCAGCAGTAATTTGAACTTCTTCCTCCCACCACTAAGGACCCAAGTTTAATTCTGGGTCTGGCCAATGCCTCTGTGGAGATTGCACAGTCTCCTTGGGTTTATGTGAGTTTTCTTTGGGCATTCTCATTTTCTTTTTCATCCTAAGGTCAAAGTTATAAGATAAACTGGTGATTCATAATGTTCTGGTCTGTGTACACATGGGCGTATGCAAGAATGTGTCCTGCATCTACAGCAGGCCTGGTTCCTGACTTGTTCCAAACCCTTTAATGGCATACAGTTGTTATATTACAGCCAGGTTTTTTTTCCTGGTTTAAATGTATTCACTGTTTCAGTGTTGCTTTTGTTAAGTTTAATTATTGTCATTCATGCTTTTGAGTCATTTCTGTTAGTTTTCTTTATTATTCATTAATTATGTGCCATCTCTTTAAATGTGCTACCTTTCCTTGTAAGAGACAGCACATACTGGAATCAATGAATAGTAAGCAGGGCCAACAGAAATAAATACATGAATAACAATAATTCAAATAAAACAAAAACAATAATATACTACAAATACAAAAATATAAATACATCACAGTGCAAAAATCCCCTGTGGTGTAACATAACACCACAAGTTAATGGGATTAATGAGTGTTTAAGAATAAATTTCTATTATTTTGTTGATTCTAGGACATAATGTAACATTAAGACAGCATTAGAGAAGGTAAGTAAGAGTAGCACACTTCTGCATATCTAAACCAAGCTTTTAGTTGTCTAAGATCCCTAAAGAGAGGTCTCAGGTGTCAAATGCAAGTAAGAATTTCACTGTACTCTGTACAAGTGACAGTAATGACCCTATAAATCTATAATGTCCTCTAGTCACATTTCAGTTTGGCCTTCCTTTTAAATAGTCTGCTTAAGGTTTCCCACTAGGTGGCAGCACCTATTTGGGTTTGTATGCTCCTTGTTTTTTTTTTTTTTTTCTTTATGGCTTGAATAGAATGGCTAAGACTTGTGGACATATAACAGAGGTTGAAAAAATATAAAAATATTGTAATCACTTCCAAAAGAACTTGTAAAACAGACAATTGCTAAACATCTTGTTAGACAAATCAAAAGTGTAGTCGAACACAGCCATTTACAAACATATGGCGGTTACTGATGTGTAGACTGTATACAAGTAAAATAAACAGCCACTGCACCTCTTAAGGAGTAGAGTTGACTTGGTGCCTAAACTTTCATATGATTAACTTTGAAGGTGTCACATTTAAAATGAGGTGTGTTTAAGTGTAGAACGTTCAACATGATACAAGTTAACAGCTCCATGTTGTCTCCAATAATTTTTATTTAAATAGAAGAACATAATGGGATCTGTTCCTTCATGATGTAGTGGTTACCCAGGTCTTTGGGCTCCTTAGGTATACACTTGTGGTCAGAATTCTTCATTACAGACCACAGATTTTCAATCAGATATACATCTGAAAAATGAGAGGGCAATGGCACAATGATCATTTGCAGCCACTAAAGATTCCTTGGATGGTTTGTTCTTGGAAGCAAAGGACTTTTTTGGCAGCATGTTGGAGTGGGTACACCAGCTGATTTGTAAGTTTGGCGATCACAATGTTCTTTTTTGTCTCCCTCACATCGCCCGTCATTGTGCACATGAACAGGAGTCACTTCTGTCCTCCTCCTAATAAGGTAATCACTGTTTTAGGGCTTTTGAGCTTCTTGATCGTTACTCTGCTAGTGACAAGTGCTACCATATACTGTATCTAACACTTCAGAAGGATCTTTCATTACTTTCAGTAAGTAACTTTTACAAAGATTTACAATAGATCAATAATTACAACTTTAAATTAGCTGGGCTGCACAAACATCTAGAAGTAATGAATAAGTGATTTGCATGGACGTAAAGAAAGAATTGCTCAGTTCAATGTATTTCCATATAACGACCTTCAGGCTCAGAGCAGTGTATCAAGTTTAAGGTAAAATGCAAACACAAACTTCAGAAACAACACAAAATACATAAAAATATAGTTGGGGGTGGGGTCTGATTTGTTTTCAAATCCTATTTTTTGTAAAAATTGATCTATTTGTATAGAATGATCACAATAAAATCAATAAAACTTAAAATATATATATATATAGTTTAAACACACAGCAAAAGAAAGCAGTTCCAATTGCATTGTACTGTGTAATGTGTGTTGATTAATTATTGATTTATTACTGTTATTATAAAGTGTTACCAATACATACATTATAATTGAATGACAATTAGAATCTTTATGAACTAATAGTCTTTTAAGCATTATATAATGTTTTTAATGAGTAAATTAATAAAAGTGAGATCTATTTATCTGTGTTGTCAGTAGACAAAGAGTTTTGCCAAATTTTTTTTCCTGGCGAAATAAACTGTCATAAAAACAGTTCCACTTATTCATCCAATTCTCCATCCATCTGTAACCCAAGGTGTTAAATTCACTTGATTTAAATAAGCATTTCAGATTTCATTATCCAAAATAACATTAAAGTATTTAAAAGTAATTTGTTTTTAAAATTAAATTCATATTAAAGTCTTTATTCTCCCAGATTTTGTTGGGTGCCACAATATATTATTATGTGTAGTGTTCATCCTGTGCTGTGTATTTTGCTCAACTTTATTGAAAGTATCACAATGCGTATACACAATCCACTTTAAAAGGGTAAATATTTGTGTGTCTGTCCAGTTGTTATGTCTCTGTCATTCCACAAGATGGTGTGTAATAAACAGTTTTAGTATTAAACTGCATGGTATTTGTCATTCCAATAGATTGGACATCAGAAACATTAACACTGTTTTTACAAATCCCATACCAAACGGCATATAACAGAGACGTATAAATTGTGTAGTGCACAACACAACGTTTAACATTGAGGTTTCTGTTGATTATTTAGATTAAAGCATATATTGGACAGTTAGCAAAGTTAGTAGTAACATATTTTTACACACTCTCACGCTGGGCATCACACAAAACTTAACACACTTAAGAAACAGCCAGTCTGTTCTAACTGAATGGACTACAATGGTCCTGATTCAATCATCACCACTGTGTGGCACAGAAGAACTCACATAACTTGCTCCAGCTGCATGACAAAATGTTTGGTGTCCTGAGCTGGGGTTCACTATGGGAAGGTACCATATAACCACTATATGGAGTACTGATATGTTCCTGGTGAACCTAAAATAGCACTTGCCTTTTAAGTTACATGGTCTGTTATTGTCACATGTCACTATATTCAAGACTGCGAGTCACTGTACGAGTGGCCCTCACCAATTACATTATTAGACTTTTGAATTGCAAATCTATGAATAAAGTGGTCTATTCTGTTCAGCTCAGTATGTTGCTACTGTGCCTTTCAACCAAGAAGAAGATTTTCCTTTCCCTGAGTCATAGTTTCAGATTGTGTACATATTTTTATAAAATATTTGTGAAAGCTCTTCCCTCTGCAGATACTGCTGTTAGTGCAAGTGAAGATCCACATTTCCTCTGCTCCATGTCACACATTTCACTTCCCTCTGTCTTTCACTCCTTTCACTAGAAATGTACTCCCCAAAGATGGTGTTACTTCAGACTCCGGCTGTTCATCTCTGCCTTGTGGGCATATTTCTTTTTCCACAGTCCAGGGTCATTTTTAGAATCAGTGACCTGGCCAAACATCCAGAGACAGCACACTGAGCTGTCTGTTCTTCTTCTGTTTACCTCTGTTGCAGAAGAAAAGTGACAAGGACTCATCCAGCACCAGCATCCCTTGGTAAAGTGGGAGGAATGAAAGTTCTCTGTAACCTATGGAGAGGGGTCAGATGTTTAGACGCCTCACCCAATTATCAGAATAGGGAGGTGGCAGCCTACAAAAGGAACGTCAGGCACGAGGAGTTGTCAACCTTGGATGGGACACCAGTACATCACAAAGTATGCTGATGTCCACACACATAGACAGGGCTAGTCTAAAAACTGAACTACAAAAGCCACTGTTCATATTTGTCACATTTTTAAAGAGCTTCTGCTCATTTTTCAGCTCCCAGTTTCCCCTCCAGGACTGTAAATTGTTCATTTGATATGTCACCCTGTGTGCACCCCTAAGATCTGTAAAATACAAACTGCTGTGTCTTAGTCTGCCCTGTTTACTATGGTCAAAGTTGATGACACTCAAATCCCTGCACCCACTGCAAACAAAAATATGTTACACACAGCACACAAAATGGACAAGAGTTCTCGGAAAAATGTGACAGATGCAGCTCTTCCATTTTAGAAATGACACACCATATGTCCCTCTGCTTCCAATTATTTTTCCATATTTAACTGCAAGTTCATGGGTTGCTTTATGACTGACTGGAATCTATTACTCATGAATTAAATAAACCATAAAAAAATCTGAAGAAGAGAGGCTGTTAGACAGTCCTTAATAAAATATTCCCTCTTACTGTTCCCTAGCAGGTAGCTTAGCCTAGTAAGTGCATGGTCTCAGGGTCAAGACATCCAGGGTTGATTCTTGCTTTGAGCCAATTGAAGCCAAAAAAGTATCCAGCACTCCATGACCCCCATAGTAGAATAACTGGGCGTGGAAATGAATGAATGCATGTTTGCATTAAATAACCTTTTTATGCATTGTAGGTTTATAATAATTTTCTTTAGGTTTCATGTTCATGTTCATTTACAGTTGCATTACTCTGTATGAAAAGTACTATAGATTAAGCTATGATTGATTTCACAGTGATTTCACAAAGAAAAGGTGACTGTGGCTTCCAGAGCTTTAGAAGTGGTCCTTCGACTCAATAGTCCTAGTGGCAGATGTTCTGGGAAGACCAGGATCTTAACTTTGAGTCAAGGGGTAGAACTAACCAATTGATGGTGTAGCATCAACTCCTTTACATGAGTGTACATTGTCACAGTTCACTTCACCTTTTCACTGAGAGAAACTGCATGTACCTCAGAGTGTGTTCTCCCTTTGCAGTTGTGGTCTCTAGAAGAACATCCTCCTGAAGGGAAGTCTGCTCCTGTGAATGCAATTTGTTTTAAAGGAAGAGGAAAGAACAAGGGCATTTCACTGCTGACATAAACAAGGGACGAAACTCTGCCCACGCACTGGCAAAAGTTGCATTCATACGTAAGTGTTGTTTTTGCGGGGACACAGTGGCACCTGCCCCTCCAAGCTCGGAGCAATGCTATAGGATGGTAAAAATAAATTGAAAAGTCCATACCAGCTACATTTGAGCTCACATGTGTCTACAGGCTACTAAAACTACATTCAGACTGCAGGTAAAAGACAACAATAGCGTTTACTAATATATCATATTTTATACATGAAATAGATGAAGGTGCTTTAGAAGAATAATAGCTAAACAAAGCTACAAAATAAAGAAAAAAACTAAAGAACAGTTATTTGTAATTGTAGAGAATCCTAATGTTCTGCTTAATTACAAGCTCTGGTCAGAGGGTCAGGGAGGATAGGAAAAGAAAAACTCCATTTGTCAGGAAGTTGGAAAAAATGAACCTGTGAGGTTCAAAGGCCAAAACACCACTCAGACCCCACTGTGCATTCTAAAGTCCATGAATGTGTCACCCTTAAAAGGTACTCTTGTGGATTTCTCTTCATTTTATGTAATTAGGAGGACCATCAACCTGAAAAATTGTGCCAAGGAAGTAATTTAAATTATAGAAATATATTAAAGTAAGTTTAAGTACAGAAGACAAAAAGTACCCAAAGTATAAACACCAAAACAATAAAAGCTAACTGCTCCAATGGGAGGGTAATTTGGTGGTGCAGTGGTTCCAGAGTCTGGGTCAGTGTTGCTTTTACATGTTCTCTCTTTGTCTTTGGAGGATTGCTATCAGTCCTATCAGAGCTATTACTGCCACAACCCAAAAACATGCAGGCTGAGCTGACTGGTGACTTTAAACTGGCCCTTTTTATATGAGTCTATGAATGGGCCCTGCTTTGAACTTGTGTCTCATCCAGTGCTTGGTCCGACCTTGTGCCTGATGCTCTCATCCTGGACCAAACCTTCTTGAAGGTATTTTAGTTCCAGGACTGCCACAATGATTAAATTCAACCGCAGGCAAACTTTCCTTTCCCTTACCAGAAATTGGAAGATACTAATTTACTTTTAAGTCACGTTTTGTCCTCCAAAGAAATTAAGTAACAAGTATATATAAATTTATCAGTTAGGAATGAATTATGAAACACATTCATAATCTGAAATATTTAGTAAAATATTTAGAAGTTCAAACACTAAAAAAGACAGACACTTTTAAAGCATTGTGATTGCAGCACTACCTTAGTCTATCATATCTTAATTTGTGCTTACCTCAAGGTACAACCAGGCTTTACCTTCTTGCCCTGGTGTCCCATCTGTTATGCAGCTTGGCTAGTAACACTGAAGGCACGCAGAATCTTCATAAAATGCAAAGATTTATGCTGCACAAAAATGCTCTTGTCCTGCCTTAGAATTGACAGGTGAACTTTTTCAGAGAAGAGCCAATACATATGCATATATGAAATAAAAATAAAAATAGTGACTCAAGCCCAGTTGAATCCCAGTCATAAATCAGACAAGAAGTCAAAACCAAGAAATACATGAGGAATAGTAACAATGAGAGTTTGTTTTTAAAAGGCATTGTATTCATACGTAGATCTATACTAATAAAAGGCAAAGCCCTCACTGACTCACTCACTCACTGACTCACTGACTCACTCACTCATCACTAATTCTCCAACTTCCCGTGTAGGTAGAAGGCTGAAATTTGGCAGGCTTATTCCTTACAGCTTACTTACAAAAGTTAAGCAGGTTTCATTTCGAAATTCTACACGTAACGGTCATGTTGAACTTTCTTATTTATGGCCCCATCTTCACGAAATTTGGTAGGCAGCTTCCCTGCACTAACCGAAACCGGTGTACGTACTTATTTCGATGGTATGACGCCACTGTCAGCCGCCATATTGAACTTTCCAACGTCAGTAATTCTCCAACTTCCCGTGTAGGTAGAAGGCTGACCCCATCTTCATGAAATTTGGTAGGTGGCTTCCCTGCGCTAACCAAAACCAATGTACATACTTATTTCGGTGGTATGACACCTACTGTTGGCCACCATATTGAACTTTACAACGTCACTAATTATCCAACTTCCATGTAGGTAGAAGGCTGAAATTTGGCAGGCTCATTCCTTACAGCTTACTTACAAAAGTTAAGCAGGTTTCATTTTGAAATTCTACACGTAACGGTCATAACGGTCAACAATGTCCGCCATGTTGAACTTTCTTATTTATGGCCCCATCTTCACGAAATTTGGTAGGCGGCTTCCCTGCGCTAACTGAAACCAATGTATGTACTTATTTCGGTGGTATGATGCCACTGTCGGCCACCATATTGAACTTTTCAACGGTCTTTGTTACTTATGGGCCCATCTTCAAGAAATTTGGTACGCGGGTTCCCAACGCTAAGTGAATCCTACTTACATACATATATACGTCCATAGCCTGCAGCTCAGTCACCGTGTGAGGTGGCATTGGGTCCCCCATCCCAATGCCTCCCACGTTGTTGGCTGCCTGCCTATATAAGGCCGTCCGTCGCTCCAGTCTCTACATTCCCTTCCTTGCTACGCCACAGGATTCACGTCTCCCTGCTGATAACTACAGCCTTTTAATTTAATCCACGGCTTCTCCGCTGTTTTATTGTTCATTTATTACGATTATAGTTATTGTGTTGGTATTTTAGACTTACTTTACGTTGTTCAGGTACCCATTTCCTTTTTCATTCCAACCGTAACCCCATTAACATGTCTATCGAGGTGATCACCATCGATCAAAGAACTGTCACTTACCGAGTGGTTTCCATGCCCGGAGATGGCACCTGCCTTTTACATTCTCTTTGTTACATATTGCACGGCCGTATCAGGCTCACTCTTGATATCCAGAGGAACATTGTGTCTTATGTATTGAATGACTGGGACAGGTTCAAGGTGTGGACTGATGACGGTACAGGAGAAAATTATACTACACAGGAGCAATATAAGAGTGAAATGCTTAAGCCCTTCACCTATGGATCTGCATGTGAGTTGATGGCTGCTGCTGAATTGTTCGGTTGTCGCTTTCAAGTGTACCGAAATGGCCAAATATTTTACACCTTATGACATCCGCCAATGCCTCTTAAACATCTTAGATTGACAGGTGACGATTTCAGTAGTGGACACTTTGATGTTTATGAATGTTTAAACTCTCAAAAACTGGATGTGAAGTTATCGATGAAACCAGTTGTATACTTACAACGCTTGTCAGATGCCAAATGTCTCTTCAACACAAGTCCTACAAATACTGTCATAATTGAAACAAACCATGAAACTCAAACTGATTATGACAGCAGCAATCCAAGCTGTGAGATCTGAAACAAGATTACTGTTCACATGGCCAACTGTATGTTGCATGCTCAAGAGTAAGCTCAGCGCACAGCTTGGTCATATTACAACCAGAGGGCCGAACTCACAATGTGGTATACAAAGAGATCCATAACAAATAATTATTGATATATTTTCCCTCAGTTTAAAAGGTTTAATTTTCTTCTTAATAAAAATTTTAAGGCAGTACTTCGCTGCTGCGAAGTGAAGGGTATTTTGCTAGTTAGATCAATAAATGGGCTCCTGGCTGACCTTTAATCCCATTGAACCTGTAAATCAGGGGTTGTAAATTTGAAGACTCCTAGAAACATGGGATGTGGCCCTAATGATGGGCCCAAAATTTGTGAGTGAAGATGGTAAACTATTTCAACCTTAATTAGAAGTGACCACAACCGTAAAAATTAAACCTGATCATGACAGCTCTGTAGCACAGAGGCTCTGTGGAACACAGATGGCAAAAAGGGACTACCTGAAAGAGCAAAGGGGGCAGCACAGTGGCACAGTGATAGCACTGCTTCTTCACAGTAAGGAGACTTGGGTTTGAGTCCCATTTTCTCCCTGCATGGAGTCTGCATGTTCTCCCTGTGTCTGTATGGTAGGTGAATTGGCCATCCTAAATTGTCCCAAGTGTGTGGTTGGTGTGTGTGTGTGTGGATGCCTGTACGTGTTCCTGCCCTGCACCCTATGGTAACAGGGATGGGTTCCAGCAGACCCTGTGAACCCTCTTCGGGACTAAGCAGGTTACAAAATGACTGACTGAAAGGGCAGGACAATCAAAGGTGAACAAGTCCAAATCACAAATTCAAAGTGAAGACAGAAAACAGCACGGGTTCAAAAATCCAGGAAATCACAAAAGACACAAGTAAATCACAATACGTAGAAGATCTCACCACTCCCTAGCACATTCAGGTGAACCACCAGGAATCGTAGGAAATCCTCACCTTTATAGGACTGAGGGTAGTCTCTGGTGGTGATAGGTAGGTGTTGTGGCCTTTTGTAGAACCACCAACAAAACAAAAGGCATTAACACAAAGGTAAAATTAAATACAAATAAAAATGTAAATAAACATAAAAAATCTAATGCAAACAAAATAATAAAAAAATGAGATGAAAACATAAAACAAACTCCAGCTAGGGGAGGAACTCTGGCTGAAATATAACACCATGTCTGAGGAAGCTCTGGGTTAACTGCACCTGGTAAGAGAGAAGATTCCATAACTCGAGCTCCTTGGACAGCCATGCAGAAACTCAATGTTCTTCCCTTCTAGCCATACTTGACAGAGACATCTCCTAAAACATGCATCTCTGGTTTGTTCCTGGAATGCCAGCAGTGATGGCAGGTTTTCTGTTCCAAACTGAATTTGATCATTAGAAGCCCATTACTGCCACTGAAATAGTTACTGCTTAAGCATGTTTTTGTGATTCATTTTATTTATGTCCCTTCTCAAGATTTCCAACCCTTAAGTTCACCTTTTAGGCTATGTCCACAAAAATTTTCATTTAAAAACACTAACATTTTCACATCGTTTATGAAAGTATCTCAGTCCACACTAAAACTATCCAAAGCATATGTGAAGTAGGCATTCTCCTACACTCAGCATGCAGGCATAAGTGGAAAAATCCTTGAAGGGACAGTAATGCCACAGACCACAGGATTTATCACAAATCTGGAGTGACCAGTAAATTATTTGCCATTTGATCAAGTATCCACCTTTCAGACAGTACAAAACACAATTTAGATGCCTACACAAAACAATAAGTGCCATGGAAAGCAATTCTATGTCCACTATGTTGGAATATGGTTGGACAAGGATGAAGGATGACCAGTCAGGGAATGAGATGTTATAATGAGCAGAATCCAGTCAGCAAATGGATGCATAATATGCTCAAGGAAATTGGAATACAATAGCATCTACATTTTCAAAAATCTCAGTTTTTGCCCATCCACACCACAATGCTGAGGATGCCTTTTCAGAAGTATACAGTCTGGATTCCCCATTTTTGCAACTCAAAAACATAAAAATAGAAACTAATGTCTGCATTTTTTAATGAAAATAAATAGTGTGGATTGGGCCTAAGTCTGTATTTTTTGTTTATTTTACCAGTTAACAATGAGAGGAAGATGACAATCAACCACTCACCTCCTAATTTAGCCCCACTTATATCTGTGTGTATTCATCATGAAGCATCTGTTTAAAAAAATATTTGAAAAGAAATGGAAGAGAAAAATTGAAGAACTAAGAATTACTCATTTTTTCTGGCCGTAAAATCACTTGAAAAAGAAGAAATATTCAATATAAGACTGACTGGAGGTGGCAAAATCAAAACACTCTCAAGCCTTAAAATTAAACAATAAGTTCTGCTATTACCAAGGATTGTCATCTAATTAAACACATAATTAAGATGAAACAAAAACCTGCAGCCCCCTATGATTGAACTCCTGGAAACACCTGATTCAGGTAGAAAAAGGCAACAAACACATTCCTGGAATAAATTTGGTCAGTGGGACCTGGAGGTCAGCATTTGCAGAATATTAACAGCTGTAATGTGATATTCTAATGCCTTCCCCATCATAATTTTTTTTCTGTCTTGGGTCCCAATATCAAACAACTGAAAGTCTCCTTATGGCCCCAGTTACAGATCAATTTACCTTTAATTACAAACAAGAGACTGATTAACCCCACCCCAAACTGGATTAAGTGGTCGCCTTAGGATCAGCAGATGCCACCCCCCCAAGATCACACCTGTCCACTTCTTCAGACTGCACTCCGCCTTGCATTCAGCTCTCTGTTTCAGTCTTTCAGCAGGTGTTTGAGCCAAGCACACTGATGACAGATGGCCTTTCCATTCATGTGTGCGGCAAAACGAGTTCTACTGCCTGTGCCCCCTGTGGGTGTCCTCTAAAAGGAAAACCCAGGTCTGTCATCAGTTACATTTTCCCGTACAGGCCATCCAAATATCTGATTTTTAGGTAGGAATAATTGAACACTAAATTTGTGAAGCTGCCATTCTCCTTGATAATTTTAATTCCATGTCTGTGTATTTAGGGTTTGTGTTCAACTACATTTAATTATTCACATAGTGGACCTAGGTGTTATGGTTAAGCCAGGTTTCCTCCACTGGCTTATTTTTCATTTTCTTTTTTCAGTCTTCTTTGTTCTTCTTATACTGTAAATAATTGTTTTTATTAAAAAAATGGTTCTGCTTATTTATTATTTGTTTAATAATGTATAATGTGTTACTAGTCGCATAATCTATCAAAGACAAAAGAATGAATTTAAAAATATTTGATATCTCTTGACCCGTGTGTATCCTCAGAGCCTTTCCTTGGTATCCTCATGTGTCAGAACCTCTCTTGACCGCTGCTCCCTCTCTCGAGTACGTTCACATAAAGCCTGCTTCTTAGACTGTCAATGTCATGGTGCCTTGCTTGCCTCCTTTCCACTGTTATACTGTAAATCTTTGATGGTGACATGTCTCCTACACCTTTACTAATTTTTGTGTGTCTCACACTTGCACTTCCTCATTTGATCACATTACCAAAGTCAAACTGAACAATCACACCAAAGCCAAACTGACCAATCAGATTGTTCAGAGGAAGCAGAGACACACAGACTGTAGTGCTTTATTATATAGTAGATTTTGAGTCTATTTGGTTATTGTTTAGTATCTATGTGTATCTTGCTGTTCTTTCATGTCCCATGTATTTTGTGGGTGGTTCCCCAAGTGGCAGAGTGACATGTTCATCTCCATTGAGGGACCACCCCAGGCCCTATAAAGGCTTATGGGAAATGCAGTCCCTTGTGATTAATTCAAATGTGTTCTGGTGAACTTGGGAATTTTGTGAGTATTGTATTTTCTTTGGTTTTGATCTCTGGTTTTTTTTTTTACTTATTTTCCTCTGCTTCTCGGGTTTGTTCTTGTCAATTTTGTTCATTTTATTTATAGTCTTGCTTGCTTTGAATTGCATTTTACCTTTTTCTTTGCTCTTTCAGAATATTTTTATATTTTACTTCATTTGTGTGAACAAATCCTTCATTTATAAATATTCGTTGTGGGACTTATCTTTCTTTGTAAGCTGGAGTTTTGTGGTTCTCCCCTTTCTGAAGCATATTTATTGTTATTATTTGTAATTTTCAAAAATATTTTGAACTTTTCAAGCCAAGGCCCCATTTGGCTCAGCGTAGGCCAAAGCCAGCCTATACAGTTGGAATTCAGGCTGCCTTGAAGTGTTGCTTCTTCCGGGCAGGCCTGTGAGGATACCGGCATGCTTTTGGCTTAATTCTGGAGTTCTCACACTTTTCTTCACAGCTCTAAGCTCTTAGGTTCAAATCCTGATTCAGTCACTCTGTGGGGTTGGTTCATTCTCTCTGAATTCCCTTCAACATTCAACGGTGAGAAGAGAATGGCAGGGTAATATTAAGTGCTGCTGCTACCCTATGGCTCCAACATTCTGTTGTGTTCTGTGAGTTTAACTCCCACATCCCCAAAAATATGCAGATACTGTTAAATGGTGGGTCCAAATTGACTTCCTATGGTTGTGTGTATTAATAGGCCCTGTCTTGTGTCTTATGCCACCTATGACTCTGAATTAGATTAGGCCCATCTGGAAATTTAATTTTTTGCTAGGGTAGCCTATAGATAATATTATTTATTTATTTATTTATGTATTTATTTATTTAATATAGTATATTTTGGCTACTCAAAGCCCTTAGACAAAGGAGAACCATTTTATTCACCACCAATGTGTAGTA
This sequence comes from Polypterus senegalus, assembly GCF_016835505.1. Lineage (NCBI taxonomy): Eukaryota > Metazoa > Chordata > Cladistia > Polypteriformes > Polypteridae > Polypterus > Polypterus senegalus. The sequence goes on from NC_053166.1 coordinate 68,140,889, forward strand.
CCCACATGGATGATGCAATGGCAGCCATTATTGTGCCAGTACCCTCACCACACATTAGCTATTAGATGTAGAAGCGGTGAGAGAGATAGCCAGTTAGAGGCAGGGGATGATTGGGGAGCCAGAATGGACAGAGCTGTGATGGGCAATTTAGCCAGGACATTGGGACAAATTCTACTCTTTACAAAAGATGCCCAGAGATCTTTAAAGACCATTGAGAGTCAGGACTTCGGTTTTACATCTCATTCAAAGGATGGCACCATTAACACAGTACAGGGTCCTCATCACTGCACTGGGGCATTGGGATCCAGAAACACACCTCAGGGTAAGCACCCCCTCCTGACCTCACCAACACCTCTTCCAGCAGCAAACCTAGATTTTCCTCTAGATGGTCTTCCATCCAAGTAAAGGTGAGGTTCAAACATGCTTAGCTGGTGGGAGGTGAGTGCAGAGGTAGAGTGGCTTACCTGAACTGAATCGGTGGGTGTTAAATTCTCATCCCATTTCATTGTTAGTCAGGGATCATCCACAACAAACACCATGGTCCAACTCAAGATTTCTCATAAGTGTATCTATGGGTTAAAGGTCAATGGTGCAGGTTATGTTACTGTGTGACACTAAATCAGGCCAGTATGAGTGTGTGTGACCTGAAGTGGAATGGACCCTCCATCCAGTATTAGCTTCTGATCTCATGACCCTGAACTGGATCAAATGGGTTTTATAATGGATGCTCTGGGCCTACTTATGCTAATAAACTGTCATGGTGGGCCTCAAGAGACTCAAGGCAGTTTTGAAGGCAGCACACTAGGCTTTGCTCACACACTTTAGTTTACAGTTACTATTTAATTGTGAGGAAATGAAAATACTTGGAGAAACCCCACAGTGGGGACATGTAAGCTACACAGTGACAGCTTGGAACTGTGGGTTTTGCAGCTGCAGGGCACAACAGTGCTGCCCTCTGTACAAACATGGAACTGTGGAGTGGGTAATTTATGTGAGTGTAACATCTTTGTTTGTAGGATGACTTCTCAGCGATGCAGTGCTCAGAAAAACCGGTTTGGAGATAACTAAATTGTTATTTAACATTCACTCACAGAAATGGCAGAGCTGAACACATGAAAGTACTCCAAGCAACGTCACACGCACATTCACCTCTGCCCTCTTTCACATTTTTTTCTTCACCTGTAGCATATTTTTTCCTCATTTAGCAAACAAGAGGTGTGAAAATTGTGGAGTAACGGCAGACGCCTAACCAGGGGGCCTGCAGCTGCGTGACCCCCAGGCTCTTGGCTTCTGTTTCACACGATTAGACAGTTTTTTGTGTGTGTCAATTTAAAGTAAATGCATTTCCCTTCAAGGCAGGGCTGCAGTTGAGTGATAATTAAAGTGGTGGCTCATGTCAGTCAGCCGCCCTAACCCAATGGGGTCCATCTTCTTCTGCTGTCTTTTCTGTTTACATAAAGGCGATCAAAAGTTGACCTCAGTTTGACCTTTCTTACTGCTTCTGATTGAATTGCAGCTGACATGCTCATATGAGGAATGACAGGGACACCTGGTGGGAGGTGAATGGGTCAGAGGGGCTTACCTGATCTGAATCATGTGTTCAGTTCTTATTGCATCTGGGAGCTAGTCAGAGATCATCTACAACAAACACTGCGGTCCAACAGAAGATTTCTCATAAGTGTACCTAAGGTCAGTTTAAGTCGTGGCAGCCATTGAGTAAACAGAGATGCTTAGGTGTCAGTTGATTGGTACTTTTTGGCAAGTTGGCCAGAATATTGGTTAGGCAGAACTTGGAATCCAAAATGCTTCAAGATGAGGTCAAGTCTCTTATCTGGAATCATGGGGCAAGTAAGAGACATGGTGCTTGAGAAGACTGTAATGGTGGTGGCAGCAGAACCATTGTGGGATACCAGTAGGCGTCAAGATTGATTAAACTTAGATTAAATAGCTTGTATAAAAGATTGCCAAGATAGATAACATTTATCCTTGAGTGTTTAAGGAAGTTAGTGAGCACATATATAAACCACTGAACAAATTATTAAGAACACCTTTACACCTGCTTATCTAGGCAGCCTATTATGTGTCTGCAGTGCAATGTAATAAATCATGCAGATAGAGGTCAGGAGCTTCAGTTAATCTCCATATCAAGCAGAAGAATGGGGAAATAATGGGATCTCAGTTATTTTGACCATGGCATGATTATTGGTGCCAGATAGGCTGGTTTGAATTACTCTGTAACCGTTGATCTCCTCGGATTTTCACGCACAACGGCCTCTAAAGTTTACTCAGGTTGGCGTGAAAAGCAAAGACATCCAGTAAGCAGAAGTTCTGTGGACAGAAATACCTTGTTGATGAGAGAGCTCAGAGGAGAATGGCAAGGCTGGTTTAAGCTGACAGAAAGTGTCAATGGTGTCTCAGATTACCACTCAGTACAACTGTGGTGATCAGAACAGCATCTCAGAATGCACAACACTTCGAAACTTGAAACGGATGGGCTAAAAGAGCAGAAGTCCAATCCTGCCAGCCAAGAACAGAAAGCTGTGTTCTGCAGAGAGCACACACTCACCAAACCTGGACTGCTGAAGACTGGAGAAGCATAGCCTGGTCTGATAAATCTAAAGACAGGGAGCTAGCAAATGGTATCCTGCTGTAGAAAAAGGATGATTGAACCGATCCAAGTAACTAGAAGACAGCAAGTTTAACATGCATCATGGGTAAAATAACTGAAAGTGATTATTAAGGAGAAGATCTAGCAGCACATGTCAAGAATGGGTGTAGTAGCAAAAAGTCAACATGAGCTTAAATGGAGAGATTGTGTTTAATTAATATGCAGGAATTCTAGGAGAACAAGCATATGATCAGAGAGCTGCATATGATACTATTTATATTCATTTTCAGATGGCTAAGGTACCACATGAGAGGCTAGTACTCCACTAAAAGATGGCGACAAAATTAGCTTAGACACCAAGAACAAAAAAGTTATGATGAAAGGAACCTTAAAGTGTAGAATCTGCTAAATTGTTGGAGAGCAACGTGAATAAAATGCAGGCTTGGGCAGATTTGTGTCAGATGACATGTGATGTAAGTAAACTGCTCAAAAAAATTAAAGGAACACTATGAAAACACATCAGATCTCAAAAGGAAAAGCAATCATGCTGGATATCTATACTGATATGGACTGGGTAATGTGTTAGGAATGAAAGAATGGCACATTGTTTGATTAATGTACTCAACCTACAGAGGATTCAATTCAAAGACACCCAGAAAATCAAAGTGAAAAAATGAAAACTAGCGGCAGGCTAGTCCATTTTGCCGAAATTTCATTGCAGCAACTCAAAATTGTACAGTGCAGTTTGTATGGCCCCCACGTGCTTGTATGCATGCCTGACAACGTTGTTTTGCATGCTCCTAATGAGACAACGGATGGTCTCCTGGGGGATCTCCTCCCAGATCTAGACCAGGGCATCACTGAGCTCCTGGACAGTCTGAGGTTCAACCTGGCGGCGTCAGATGGACCAAAACATAATGTCCCAGAGGTGTTCTATTCAATTTAGGTCAGGCGAGCATGGGGGTCTGTCAATGGTATCAATTCCTTCATCCTCTGGGAACTGCATGCATACGCTGGTCACATGAGGCCAGGCATTGCCGTGCACAAGGAGGAATCCAGGACCCACTGCACCAGCATAGGGTCTGACAATGGGTCCAAGGATTTCATCCCGATACCTAATACCAGTCAAGGTGTCGTTGTCTAGTCTGTAGAGGTCTGTGTGTCCCTCCATGGGTATGCCTCCCCAGACCATTACTAACCCACCAAACTGGTCATGCTGAACAATGTTACAAGCAGCATAACATTCTCCATAGCTTCTCCAGACCCTTTCACATCTGTCACACGTGCTCAGGGTGAACCTGCTCTCTCATAGGAAATAAAAGTGTTAGGTGGGAGGTCTGAAACTTGAAGGATTGAGGAGTCATAGCAGACTCGACACTATCAACATCCAGACAGTATTCAGAAGCGATCGAGAAGGCTAACAGGATGTTACGTTATGTAGCACAATGTGTGGAGTACAAGTCAAGGAAGGTTATGCTTAAGCTTAATAACTCACGAGTGAGGAATTACTTAGAGTAGTGTGGACAGTTTTGGTCTCCATATTGCAAAAAAATGACATAGCAGTGCTAGAGACAGACCAGAGACAGGCAACTAGGCTCATTCTGGGATTGAGAAATATGAGCAATCAGAAGGCATTGAAGGAGTTGAATCTTTTCATCTTAAGCAAATGGAGATTCCAAGGTGATAAGAAGAGGGGTTTAAAATCAAGAAGGGAATTAGTCCAGTCGATACAGGCTGTTACTCTAAATCCTTCAACAAGAACACAGGGACACAGTTAAGAGCAGATTTCACACAAAATGTTAGAAAGTTTTTCTTCACAAAGACATATGGAATAAATTACCAAGTAACGTGACAGAGAGCAGGGACTTAAGGGCTTCCAAATCTCAAAGATTTTGTAAAGAATCTAGGTGATTAGGATTGGTGAGTTTAGTAATGGCCTGTCCTTGTCCAGAATTAGTCTAATGTTAAAAAAGAGACCCTTCATGCAATATTAGAAGAACGGTGGCCAACAAGAACAATTTTTATGAAGAAATTTGGACAAATTATTTGATGACTTGGGGTGAGCAGGTGGTATATCATGCAGATATCATCTAGAGTTACAGAGAACCCTTAAACAAATACACCAGCCACTTTAGAGAAAGCATTCAATGGGGCTGGCTCCATTTGTATGGCTGAGATCAATGGAGGTTGAAAACCCCCTTAGGGGAGCGTCAGCCAAAATGAACCTGAGTTTCCCCACACTGGATATTATTGATGTGTTATAATTAACACATTTCTTCAACATTACACAACAGGTAAGGTTGGTAAAATCTGGATTGGCTGTTGAGAATGATGATTCAAAATTTAAAAAATGAGCACCGTGAGCGCCTTCCTTTGACTGAGCGTCTGCCTGCTTGTGTTAGGTCTAAACCAGGAAAATGGAATGGAGAAATGGGGTCGAAAATCAAACCTCCAATTCAGAGCATTGCAGATCAAGTGGTGGCTGTGGAAGAACTCTTTGGCCGTTGTGGCAACATTTGCATATTTTTAGGGAGTTTCCCATCCTGTCTTAAAGTGTTAAGTAGGCCTGGAGAAGGCTTACAACTGTTTATGAAGGAGAGTCACATGGTTGATGTTGCTGTGCCTCTGGGCCTGATGTATCACACCATTTTATCTTTGTTAAGTTGAATCAGTTAAAGCAGGGTATAAATTTATGTCAAAGCCAATGTTTTCTCTTTTCTCATTTGAGGTTGGCAGTTTGGTGTCCTGAATATTACATTTCAGAGAATTGTAAAATAAGTGGTCCTCAGGTTCTTTGTCCTAATTGTGTGACATGGTTGAGATGAAAATCAGCACTTCCAAACCTGAGGTCATTGTCTTCCCAAGCATATGTTTGCTATCTGCAGTTGATGAATTAGAGTATATTGGGGTTAGGGTTGGGGTGAATGGCTAGTCGATTTACGGATCAGCAGGACTTATTGTGTGTATTGCATATATCCAGTATACATATTATATATGGCACCTGGGTACTTCAGCAGGCAAAATTAAGTTCCTCCACAGGATGGCAAGACTATTTTTTCATTATAGATTGAAGTAGGACTCAAATCAGAGCTACAATTCTTCCAGGATGAGCTAATTTGGAAGTCTAGTCAGGATTCCCCCTATACACTGAGAGGTGAATCTGACATGACCACAATAAGAGGGGGGCGAGGATGCACTGGGATTCATTCACTTACATTTTCTGTTCCTCCTGGTGATGACTGGCTCATGAAATCAGTTACAGCAGGGAAGAAGAATGGGATACAGCGGACCCTGTGGACACAGCTAGATGACCTGAACTTTGCAGATCACACAGCCCTTCTCTCAGATAATTACAGCTAAGTGATGCATAAGACATAACATTGGACAGGCACCTCTGCCAAAATAGAGCTGAATATAAGCAAGAAGAAGGCAAAGTTTATGAGAGTCAACACCCAAAATGACAACATATTGAGTGCAGAAGGTGAAGAAGTGGATTTCTTTACATACCTGGGAAGCATAGTTGATAAATCGTATGGTCAACACGGGTGCCCCCCAGGGATGTGTGCTCTCCCTACTGCTCTTCTCCGTCTATACCAATAACTGCACCTCTAAGGATCCCTTGGTCAAACTTATCAAACATGCGAATGACAAAACCATCATCGGGCTCATCAGGAATGGTGAGTCTGCATACAGATAGGAGAGCAGCTGGCCCTTTGGTGAAGTCAGAACAATCTGGAGCTAAACACTCTTAAAACTGTGGAGATGACAGTGGACTTAACGAGAGGTCCCACAGTATTATCCCCTCTCTCTATACTTAATACTGCTCTGAAAGTTATGAAAATCTTCACGTTTCTAGGATGTATAATCTCCCAGGACTTGACATGGGCAACCAATATAGGGTCCATCATAAAAAAGGCACAACAGCGAATGTACTTCCTGCGACAGCTGAAGAAGTTAAACCTTCCACAGGAGCTGTTCATTCAGTTCTACACAGCACTCACTGAGTCTGTTGTTCTCAGCTCATCCATAACAGTGCAGTTCAGATCAGTGACTAAACATGACAAAAACAGACTACTAGTGAATAGTCAGGTTTGTCGAAAATATCATTGGTGCCAGTTTGCCCACCTCAGAGGACCTGTACTATTCTAGGGTCATGAAACAGGCAGGGAAAATCATTACTGACCCCTCACACCCAGGCCACAACCTTTTTGAA